>NW_025894259.1:0-142861 GCF_002878395.1 Capsicum annuum
GAGCCAAGACTCAGGTGAGGACGGCGGGAGGAGACTCAGAGCATTTTTCTGTCGTGATAGGGTTGCACCAGGGATCTACTCTTTGCCCGTTCTTATTTGCTTTGATGATGGATGTGTTGACACGGCGTATTCAAGGAGAGATGCCTTGGTGTGTGATTTTTGTAGATGATGTAGTTTTGATTGACGAGTCACGGGGGTGTGAATGATAAATTAGAGGTGTAGAGACAGACCCTTGAGTCTAAAGGGTTCAAGTTGAGCAGGAGAAAGACAGAATATTTGAAATACAAATTTAATGACTTGAGGCAGGAAGATGAGATGGTAGTAAAGTTGGATTCCCAGGCAATGTGTAAGCGGGATAGTTTCAAGTATTTTGGGTCCATGATTTAGGGGAATGTTAAGATTGATGAGGATGTCTCCCACCGTATTGGGAAGGGATATATGAAGTGGAAGCTCACCTCGAGGGTGTTGTGGGATAGGAAGGTACCGCCTAAGCTTAAAGGCAAATTCTACATAGTGGCAATCCGTCCAGCCATGTTGTATGGAGCGAAATGTTGGCCAGCCAAGAACGCTCACATTCAAAAATTGAAGGTGGTGGAAATACGGATGTTTTATTAGATGTGTGGGCTTACTAGGGGTGACAAAGTTCAAAATGAGACTATTCAGGAAAAGGTTGGAGTGGCTTCGGTGGAGGGCAAAATGTGAGAAGCCCGTTTGAGATGGTTCGGATATGTGAAGAGGAGAGGCACGAATTCCCCAGTTCATAGGTGCGAAAAGCTTGCTTTGGATAGTTTCAGGTAGGGTAGGGATAGTCCAAAGAAATACTGGAGAGAGGTTATCAGGCGAAACATGGAGCAGTTATAGCTCACAGAGGACATGAACCTAGATAGAAAGATCTGAAGAACGCGGATTAGGATAGAAGGCTAGTGCCATTTTGGGTTGCTGGGTAAGGCATTACTTGGTAGGGTATTATTCTTGTTATGACACCTTGTTGCATGCTTTATTACGAGTTTGTTTACTGCTCTTTGATTATTATTCCTTGTGGGTGGCGTAGGTATGTACTGTCATCTTGTTCTATGCTTTATTAAGATTTGTGTATTATTCTGTGTCTTGAGATGGGGGTCTATCGGAAATAGCCTTTCTACTTCTCCAGAGGTAGTGGTATGGACTGCATAATCTTACCCCCCCCCAGACCCTACTATATGGGAATATACTGGGTTTGTTATTGTTGTTGTATTGCTTCCCTTACCTGTACCGCAGATAAACCGATAGATAAAATAATAGGCAAGGTATCATTGTTACAAAGGTAAACATATTTCAAGTGAGGAGGAAGAACCTTAAGCTCTAATTTTGGGGCTTCATCAATTGAAGCTCTGGGAGATGGGCCAATTAGCCTGTTTAATGGCTCAAAGGTAACTTTCTCATTTCAACAATCACCAACTCCATGACTTGAACCAATTCAAGTACCTCCACATCTCCAAAAATATCAAATCCAATTAAGGCTCACTCGAGTGGATCATCAGACAATAATATATGTAGCTTAGATGCAAGGTCAATAACTGATATGGAGTATAATTCTTCATATATAGCCGGTAATTTCAGTGCCTTATATACATCAAAAACCTCCACTTTGTCATGTGCTCTCATTGTCATCTTCCCTGCTATTACATCAATTAGTGACTTCCCTGTTGCTAGGAATGGACATCCCAAAATAAATGGAATAACTAGATCAACTTTAAAATCAAGAATCACAAAGTCTACGAGAAAGATCAGTGATCCCACTTGCACTAAGACATCTTCAATAATTCCATCCGGACTAGCAAAGGACCTATCTGCCAACTGCAAAATAATAGTCATGGGTTTGGGACTCCCAAGATCCATCTTTTGGTACCAAGATGTGGGCATAAGATTTATGCTCACTCCCAAGTCATATAATCTGCGGGCACTGATAGCCTGCCCAATAGTAATCTGCAAAGTAAAACTACTTGGATCCTTCTGCTTAGTGGGTAATTTTTTTTGTATAATTGATGTGCACTCCTCAGTAAGTGCAACTGTAGCATACTCTGTCAACCGGTTCTTGTTTGACACTATGTCCTTAAGATAGATTGCATATTTTGGAACAGTCTGTAGAATATCTACAAGAGGAAGACTTACATGAACCTACTTTAGAAGATCCAAAAAATTTTTATAACTGGCCTCCTCTTAGTGCTTTCTTTGCCTTTGAGGGAATGGTAAAGGGAGAGTCTTCTTCTCCACATGAGTTCCATCATTTGTAATTTTTTTTCTTTGACCCCTTTCTCTTTATTGTCTTTAGGATCATCATCAGTGTTTGTGGGACTAACCTGCTCAGGTACCGCCTTCTTTAACTGAAACCCACTCTTTTTTGTAACTGTATTTACCTACTTTATATTCACCTCATATCGCTTGGTAATTCTCTTTGAGGTCTTGTGTTTTGTGCTCCTACAATATGACCGAGTTGAAGCTCTAAATTCCTAGTAATCAACCGTTCACTCTTTAAGTCTGATGTAAACTGCACTTGATTAGCTAATAGATGTTTCAACAACTCTTCTATATTGCTTGTTTGAGTAGTAGCTTGATTATTCTGAACCTGCTGTTGATTATATTGAATTGGCCCCTTATACTGATTATTATTCTATGCCTGATTTCCACCTCATGAGAAATTGGGATGATTCCTCCAGTTAGGATTATAGGTGTTACAAAAGTTCTGTTGTCCCTGACGATTTGTATTCCCCATATAATTAACAGAATCTGGATTAATCATCATAAGCATCAGCTGCATGCTCACTACTTCCATACGCGTCACACCAAGAATTTACCTGTTGGACTACATTAGTTTACCTGCTGCTTGGGGAACCTCCAACTTTATGCTATTAAGTTGATTAATCATCTAATTTTGCATTGTTGCGGTCTAAGATTATATGGTAGTGAATCAGTCTACCTCTAATACCCCTACAACCTTCTTAGGAGAACTCCTCAAGTCAACACGCCATTCAGGGTTCCATTGTGAAATCCAATTCAACAATGTGTATAATTCATCATAAGTCTTCTCAAGAGCTTACCCCCTACTGCTGAATCCAAGAGTATCTTGGTATTTGGCTCTAATATAATTTTAAATCTTTTCCAAGATTGATAAAGATTCTCTCCTTCTTTCTGTCTGAAACTCAAAATCTTGCTTAAACATGCAGTCTTCCCTGATGAAAAGAATCGAATAAGGAACTTCCAAGATAGATCTTCCCAAGAAGTAATGGAGAGTGGTGGTTCAGTATGTAACCACCTCTTCACTTCCCCAATTAAAGAAAAGGGGAAGTGAGTCAGTTTGACATAATCAGTATTCACCCCTACAGGAATATAGGTATTGCTTATTTCCAGGAAGGTCTGTATGTGCTGTTGTAGGTCTTCATGTGAAAATTTGGCAAATTGTCCAGCTGAATTCAACAACTGCACCATATTCTGCTTTAATTCAAATCGACCACATGGCTTGGGCTTGCGAATATTATTAGTCACATGATTCATGAGTGGGATTGCCACCTCACGAACAAGTCTAGCAACTGGTTGAGCAGGAGCAGCTGGAATAACTGAAGCTGGAATACGCCCAACATTTGGATCAACTGGCTCATTTGGATCAATAATATTCAGATTTCTTCGTTCAACTATCTGAACCTATTGAATAGGATACTGAGCTCTTCGCCTCTACTGAAATACCAATTCTGGTTTTGAAAAAGGCTCTACCAACTCTATATCTCTCACCAGTCCTGTATTCAGCTAAACCTACCAAAAGTCAGCAGCTAAGTTCAAGTCATTAACACTTAAAATTACTTTCAAAAACAAAAAAATATAGCAAATTACTAATTATACTAGTCCCTGGTAACGGCGCCAAAAACTTGTTGTGTTCAAATGCACATGTAAGTGTACATGATCATACAACTAATAAAGTGACTCAGACAGTCGGATATCGTTCCCATGAGGACTAAGCAAATAGCAATTTAGCCAACTTTAGTTTTAGACAAGGAGGTATTAAGTGTTGTCAAGTATAAAGATGATTTTAAAGTTTGGAATAAAAATTTAAATAAATAAGAAATATCAGTTTGTGACAATAGCAAAGAATGCAACGGTTGTGAACAGTAATGATGTGAATTCCAGGGTTGAGGAACTTCTAACAATCTTACAAATCTCTATTTTTAACGCAGTCTAACTGGTTATCGGGTTGTTGATTCGCAAGGTTTATAGTACGATCTTGTTCTCCTAACCTCAAATCTTCTACCTCTATGACTATTGCAACTACATTGGCTAGAAGATAAGTAACAATTCATCTAGATGCATAAAGTAATCTTCTTCCAATTGGACAAAACAAGGCTTCTAGGTATATCCCTATCCTAGATGCTAATTCAAACCCCTTATTTCTTGAAAGGATAAGAACCTTGCTCCTTAATTTCTTCATTCTATCCTACGATTCTCCTCTCGAATTCACATAGAAATATAGATTTATTCTAATGGTGGATACTCATCAAAATAGTAAGCTCAAGAAATTAAAAACAACACAGATGATAATCCAAAAAGAAACTACGATAAAGAATATCAAAGAGTAATCATGTTCTTGGCCTCAACCACAGAACAAGGGTGTTTATCCATTCATATTTGAATTCAACATCAAAGATAAATAATTAATCATACCAAGAATTAATTTTAAAGAAAAGAAGTTCAAAAGCAATTCTTAGAACCCTAAAAGAGAGATTTTTCTGTTTTTCAGCTGGTGCTCTGCTTTCCAAAAGTTTCCCCAATTGTAGTGAATTTTTCCTTTAATAGTTGGGTCGAATCAACCCACTTTTGCCTCTCACCGCGTCGGGATAGCCTCCCCATCGCCATTCTCACCTCGACGCGGTGTAATCACTGTGAGACTCTGCTTACTGACAATTATGGATTGTACCCCCACCACAATGTGGTGGAATTGTGGAAAGGTATTGGATATTAACAATTGCCTATTTTGCCTCCACCGCAACGCGGTGGGCTTTAAAACATGAGCATTGGTGATTATCCCTTCACCTAAACTCAGTGACTTCCTGAATGAGATTTCTGGAGCTTTTTCCTTCCTTATTTTCTTCCCAAACCATGTTCCAATACCTTAATTTCTCCTTCCATCATCATACCTCCTTAATGCGTCCAATCACATTTAATTCTATCAAAATTTAATCCTGGACACACTAATCATATCCATTAGATAAGGAACACACTTATCGCTAAATTATAATTAGAATAGCACCTTTTTTATCTTAGAACAAGTCCAAATATAGGTGATTGGAAATATAAATATGCCCAAGATCAACCTACACAGAGAACTCAGACCTTAGATATAGGTAGGACTTGAATATATAAGACATTGGTAGGATGACTTCTTAAATTGAAGGAGGACCTTGCTTGAATAGGAATAGATTTATCATGAATCTTCCCCAAAATTTGCCACCATGAGAAAATTTGGGAACTACCTTAACTCATCATCTCCCCCGTAGATCAAAGTCACAATGCTATACTTGAGGAAATATCCTCTTATTAAATCTACAAGCACAACACTCAACACAATGAGGAATCATCATACACATAAACGCTAGACTCCCCCTGATAAACTATACTCTGAAGGCCTTGCTTTCCAGAAGCACTACTCTTATCTTTCACTAACCTCTCTAGCCATCGCCCTACAACTCACACTCTCATGAGTATACACCTACACACTCCTTATTACATAACAATCCACTACTTAATATTCTTACATAAAACCTCTAATCGCATACCCTTACATCTTAACAAAGTTTTTAAAACTAGACCAAGATCAGGCATCATCCACCTATATTTCCCATAAAACATGCATTATCAATCTTGAGCTACTAATCTTACCACTACACTTCTCCTTCTAAAGTTCAAGCCTATTGTCTAACAACACTAATCATATGAAATATGCCATATATTATACTAATTAATCGAATAGAAATATCAACCTAAGTCTCTTATTTCACATAACTATGGCCCATAAGTTTATCCTCTCCACGACATTACTACTACACATCAAAATCTACTATATACCTTCTCACATGTAGTACTAGTTTACAACAACTAGAGAAAAAAATATCAAGGGGTAAAGTCACATAATAGGGATATCGATCTTAATCTTATGCTATATCTTATTACGATCTTATCAACATATTCCTGTTTCTCACATCAAATTTACTTACCCATGAATACATTTAGAGTACCTTCAAATTTTATTTACATCAATAAATCTCTGCCCATAATTTATTGACTAATCAACCCCTTTCCATTCAAAGCCTATAAATAATTTCAACAACCACCATAACTATCCATTCTAATATCCTTCCCTATTTTGAATAAATCACAATCATAGCCAATCACTTCCTTCACAGACTACCATACTATCAACAAATCTTGCTACAATATTTGTCCATCACGATAAAATATAAAGCCATCCCTCAATCAAAGGTTATACAACTAAAACTAGCTTCTTTATGCCAAAGTCACCCTCACTCTGACTTCTAAACTCTTGACATCATATCACAAGCTTATGGACCATCTTACTACCAATCGGTCATGACACCTAAACATATACTACTACTCGGGTGAAATTACTATTCCAATATTTTGCTACATATCTCTACCCTTAAGCATGACATCTGCAATAAGGATTCTGAAAGCAATTGAATACACTTTTTACCTCAGGCTATAAAGTGTGGTTCCATTAAGATAGAGATATAAACTCAAATAAATACACTTTGACTCACTAATGGACTCCTCTCAAGTCCTTATGCTATTCCATAACTCAATGGATGGGTCAATCAGAAAAGAGTTTGTCATTAGGAAATCTAAACTCTTGAACTCGTATGGCCTCGACACTGAGGCATAGCTAATAAAATCAGAGTAAAGATGGAATTTGGATAAATTCAATATGGACATTACAATGGCACGTTCTAGAGTATGAAAGAATGGAAAACACCTCCTAAATATGATGTGCGAGCTTTGTGCTAGCATATTTAAGGCTTTTAACTCGGAATAATTGTAAATTCTTAAGTAACTTTTGTCGTTTTTTATTATATTCTCTGTGATATCGCAAGTAAGTCAAGATGCATGAAAACCTACAACAACGACGTTAAGAAGGATGAATTTTGAGAAAGCAGATATGAAGATTACAATTGATGACTTTCTGATAAGTCGTCAACGTTGTGATAAGTCGTCAACATTGTGATAATCCATCAGAGAAATTTTCATTCGAAAATAGTGTGTAAGAGCTGAAGTGAAGAGTTGATGACTTAACCTAATAATTCATCAACTTCCTAATAGGCCATCAGATCAGGTCGTCACCTGTAAGCAGCAAATATGAATTCAAAAGAGGAGTTGATGACTTGGTCTGATAAGTCATCAACTCTTTGATAAGTCATCCGGGAATGTCGTAAGCTAAGGGCAAAAATAATTTGACTCCAAAATTAGGTTGAGTATTTAAGGCAAGGTGTTAGGTTTTCACAGGCATCTTGAAACTTACATAAAATAACTTTTTGATAGTTTTCTCTAAACTTTTCAAATTAGGTTTTTGGGATTATTATTGTGGTTTTGAGAATTCTCTTGTGACTTAGAAGGAACAACGATCATATATCTTCATCGTTTGTAAGTTAACAACTATCGAATTATGAATTCATTTTATGTTGTTTCTTTCTATATTAAGAGTAGCTAATCTTTTTAACCCGGGTGGTGGGACCTATGAGTTTGGCCTTGTAAATTCATTAGTTGATCAATATTCTCAAGAAATTAGGAACTTCTTGATAATTTTTCTGTTGTGCATATTGTCTATTAGTTACAAACAATAGATTAGACCTGATTGTTGATTTGCTTGAAGTAAGAAATCAATCTTATAGGAAGTGAATCATTAATGGGGAATTGGAAGCATTAAACTTCCATCTAATGAAAATTTAGATAGTGCTTTGATATTGATAGTCTGTTGTTCCTACATGTCATAAGAATCTTGATCCATAACTAGTATATATCAAATACCAACAAAATAATGGTCAACCAGTGCATCATCCTAATCCAGATAATGAGGACTTGGGAGATGATGATTTATTAGATCCCGCTAACCAAAGGTGTACAGAGAATGTGGCTATACCTGTGAACCATAATGTAAATAGAAATCATCTTTTCTAAGTTGAACAAGATCGGCAGCCTGTGTAATTTGATCTTGAGAAGGATAAGGATGAGATGGATGGAGCAGGTGCAACCGGAGCTATTATTCCTTCACCTGTGGTACCTAGAGCTAAGTTCAACATCATGAGTACCATGATTCAACTACTTCATCTAAATGAGCTATTTGGTGGATTTTCGGGTGATGATCCGAATATGCATTTAGTGAATTTTATCATTATTCACAAGTCATTTGATAACCCAGGAGTAGGGCAGAATGTCATCCGACTGTGCCTATTTTTGTTGTCTCTGTCTGGGGAGGCAACATTATGGCTTAATGGGTTGACTCCTAATCCTATAAGAAACTGGAGGCAGTTGAAAGGAGATTTCCTAGAAAGATTTTTTCCACCATCCAGGATGTTACAGTTGAGGGACGAGATCAATAATTTTAGGCAGCTCTCGATTGAAGCTCTTCACGAGACTTGGGAGAGGTTCAAGAAGAAGTTGATGTAGTATCCCAATCAAAAAATGATTGAAGTGTATTTGATAGAGAATCTGTATTGAGCCTTGAATTCTATTACAAAACCGGTTGTTGATAATGTTTTAGAAGGAGCATTTATAGATCTTACCTTTCCAGAAGCTTCTGAAATGCTTGATAGGATGACCAAACAAAGTAGAGCTAGCATACTAGGGATTTTGAGATATCAAGCTCTACCTTGTCTAGTGAAATAACTGCAGAGCAATGCAGGAGAGAGGAAGAATATGACTAAGACATAGCACACATAAAAACCCAGATGGATTTACTTAACAAATATTTATTATCTAGGAAGACTGAGAAGGTGAAAGCTATTGGGTCACAGAGAAGAGCTGATTCAGATTCAGAGAAGGAGGACAACTATCTAAATAATCAGGGAGTTTCTAAGGTAATAGACAAGTAAATCAAGGTTGGAACTATTACAACAAAGCTGGTTACAAGGATAAGGAGCAAGGAAGCTAGAAGAACAAGAATGACAGGAGTGGAATATATGTACCCTTTGGAAATCGGGATAATACTGCTACCAGTTCAAGCATAATATCCATGGAGGACATGATGGAGAAGCTATTAATGGGAGTTGAGGTGACCAATACTGGGGTGACGATGATGAAGAGTGACTTATCTTCCATGAGTCAGCTAGTAAATTCACACTCAGCTTCTATTAAATAGTTAGAGTAGCAGATGAGCCAACTCTCAATAGCACTTAATCAGAGAAAGAGCAGTACATTGTTGAGCAACACAGTATAAAATCTTCAAAATGATGGCTCTTGTATGGCAATTACTACTCGGAATGGTAAAGTATTACCTGGCCATTCTGTGGGCAAAATGGTGATTAATGATGTGATTAAAGATGGTGCCGAAGAGGATAAAACCCATCCAGTAGAGTCTAAGAAGTTGGATGGATATGCGGGCACATATAACCATCAGCAGGTTGATGAGTTAGAAAAAGAGAAGGGAAAGAAAAAGAAGTTACTCTCCCAAAACCACCACCACCCTTTCCCCATCGATTGAAAAAGAAAGCGGATGACACAAAGTTCAGCAAATTTATGGCAATACTAAAGAAGCTGACGGTGAATGTGCCCTTGGTTGAGGAACTGGAGCAGATGCCCGGTTATGCTAAATTTATGAAAGACCTTATAAAAAAGTAGAGAAAAGTGAGCTATGAACCAATGGATAATATTCAGCATTGCAGCGCTATGACCAGATCTTTGGTGCAAAAGAAAGCAGACCCAGGAGCATTCACCATCCCTTGAACTATCGGGTCACTTGATTTTGCTAAAGCCTTATGTGATCTCGGAGCAAGTATTAACCTAATGCTGCTTGTTTTTTATAAGAGGTTGGGTTTAGGTGATCCTACACCCACAAATATGTGATTGGTGATGGCAAACAGGTTAGTGAAGCAGCCAGTAGGGATATTGTATGATGTGCTTATAAAGGTGGCCAGCTTTATATTTCCTACAGATTTTGTAATTCTGGACTATGAGGCAGATTTTGAGGTACCCATAATCTTGGGTAGACCTTTTCTCACAACCGAAAATATGCTTATTGATTTGTGAGCTAATAAGCTACTACTCAGGCTTAATGATGAGGTAGATCATTTTGATATGTGCCAATCTATGAAGCAACACAAGGAGATGAGATATTCTCTATCGTTGATGTTTATTATGCAAGCACAAGGTTCCAATAAAGGAGAAATTTGTTGTGGAAACTCTAGTTGAAGTCTTGATGAACTTTAATAGTGAAGGTATTGAGGAGTACGAAGAGACAGTATGTGCTTTGATGGGAATGAGATCCTATTCGTATGCTCCTAAGAAGCTAGATTTAGACCTAAAAAATTGACCAACACCACCAGCTAAGCCCTCTATCGAAGAGCCACCGGTGTAGGGGTTGAAGGAGTTGCTAGGACATTTACAGTATGTATTTCTAGGCAGTGGAAACACTTTACCTGTGATTATTGCTATGGATTTGGTTAAGCACCAGGTTAGGAACTTATCTCTGTTCTTAGAAGATATAAAAGGGCTATTGGTTGGACTATTACTGATATCATTGGTATTTCTCCCAGTATTTGTACTTACAAGATTCAACTTGAGGAGGATTGCACACCAACTATTAAGCTCCAACGTTGCCTTAATCAACTAATGCAAGAAGTGGTTAAGAAGGAGATCATTAAATGGCTCGATTCAGGAGTTATATATCCCATCTCAGATAGTAAATGGGTAAGCCCTGTCTAATGCATGCCCAAGAAAGGGGGCATGACTATAGTGGCAAATGAAAAGAATGAGTTAATTCCATTTAGGCCGCTTATAGGGTAGAGAGTTTGCACGGACTATCGTAAGCTCAACTCATGGACTTTGAAGGACCACTTCCAGATGTCTTTTATAGATCAAATGCTTGATCGGTTGGCGACAAGAGGCTGGTATTAATTCTTGGATAGGTATTCAGGCTATAACCAGATTTCTATTACTCGATAGGATCAGGAGAAGACGACTTTCACTTGCCAGTATGGTACTATTTCTTTCAAAGAAATGTCGTTTGGTTTGTGTAATGCACCCGCCACTTTTCAACAGTGCATGATGTCTATCTTTTTTGATATGGTGGAGGACACCTTAGAGGTATTTATGGATGACTTCTCAAAGGTAGGTGATTTTTTTGAGTTGTGTCTGGTTAATCTGAGTAGATCTTTGCAAAGATGCGAGGAGTTTAACTTAGTGTTCAATTGAGAGAAATTCCACTTCATAGTGAAGGAAGGCATTTTCCTTGGTCACAAAATTTTATCTAAGGGAATCGAAGTCGACCAAGCCAAAATCAAAGTTATTGAGAAACTACGACCCCCTATATCAGTAAAGGAAGTGCGCAGTTTTCTTGGTCATGCAGGTTTCTATCGATGATTTATAAAAGACTTCTTTAAAATTGTAAACCCAATGTGCAAAATTTTGAAGAAGGAGACCAAGTTTATATTTTATGATGAGTGCAAGAAGGAATTTGAATTCCTTAAGGAGAAATTAGTTGCGGCACCAATCATTGTTGCACTAGATTGGTCAAAGCCGTTTGAAATCATGTGTGATGCAAGTGGATTAGCGCTTAGGGTTGTGCTTAGACAAAACAAAGATAACATGTTTCATCCCATTTACTATGTAAGCAAGGCATTGAATGGGTCCCAGAAGAATTACACTGTGACTGAGCAGGAACTTCTTGCGGTGGTTTATACATTTTAGAAGTTTTATGCTTACTTATTGGGGACTAAAGTGGTAGTGCATACAGACCATGCCACTTAGAGGTATTTGATGGCAAAGAAGGATGCGAATCCAAGGCTAATCAGGTGGGTGCTGCTTCTTCAAGAGTTTGACTTTGAAGTCAAAGATCGAAAAGGATGCAAAAATCAAGTTACAGATCACATGTTTAGACTTGAAGGAGATCAAGCAGTTAAGGATGAGCTCAAAATCAATGATACATTTTCGAATGAGGAAATCTTAGCTATTGTGCTTGAACAAGTACCTTGGTACACGAACTTTGCAAATTATGTGGTAAGTGAGATTATCCCACAAAATTATTCTTTTCACCAAAAAAAGAAGTTTATTCATAATGTTACACACTACTTCTGGGATGATCCATATTTATTTCAGTGGTGTGCAGATAATATTATTAGGCAGTGTATCCTGGAGGTGGACATGTTAAGCATTCTAGTAGCTTATCACGCTTTCTCGATCGGAGGTCACCATGCAGGTGACCGTACTGCAATAAAGGTGTTGCTAAGTGGATACTATTGGCCAACCCTATTCAAGGACGCATATGAGTTCATGAGGAAATATAGACAATGCCAGAGACAATGGTCAATATCGAAGCATCATGAGATTCCCATGGCAAAGATGTTGGAAGTTGAACTATTTAACATTTGGGTATCGATTTCTCGGGGCCTTTTATGAGCTCCTATAGACTAAAATATATCTTGGTGGCTATGGACTATGTGTCCAAATGGGTTGAAGCAGTTTCTTTGGCTGATAATGAAGGCAAGAGAGTGGTGTCTTTTATAAAAAAGAACACCTTCTCTCATTTCGGAGCACTAAGAACTATCATTAGCGATGGGGGATCCCATTTCTGCAAAAAAACATTTTGGGTTGCTTTGTTGAAATACGGTGTGAAGCAGCATAAGGTTTCTACTACATATCACCCATAAACCAGTGGGCAAGTGGAAGTTTTGAATTGGGAGATAAAAGCAATTTTGGCTAAAATGGTGAATGCGAGCAAAAAAATTGGTCTCAAAAGCCCGATGATGCCTTGTGGGCATATTGAACTACTTTCAAGACCTATTGGGATGTCACTATATCAACTGGTCTACGGTAAAATATGTCACCTTCTGGTTGAACTAGATCACAAGGCTTCTTGGGCTCTTAAATGACTGAACATGAACTAGAAAGAAGCAACTGAGTTAAGGTTGGGACAATTAAATGAGATGGATGAATTTCGTCTCGAAGCTTACGAAAGAGCTGATTTGTATAAAGAAAGGATGAAGAATTACCATGATCGAAGAATAGAGAAGAGAGATTTTCAAGCTGGTGATTGGGTGTTATTGTTCAACTCTTGACTTAAGCTTTTTCTGGGAAAATTGAAATCAAAATAGTCTGGGTCGTTCAAAGTAAGTCAATTTTTTCCATCAGGTGGGGTGGAAAATCAAGGTAAAGATAGACGTCTATTTAAAGTTAATGGGCAAAGAGTCAAGACCTATATTGGTCCAACGGATGATGCAAAGCTATTGTCCACTGTGTATCTCGATGAAGTCTGAGTAGTCGAGATAACCAAGTCGTGTCGCGATAGTAAATTAGGAGCTATTGGGAGGCAACCCAAATTGTTATGTTGTGTGTATGCTTGTTTTTGTTTTAAAGTTTTTGTTCATAATGAGTTGTTTAGCTGTGCAGGGATTAAGGTGAAATAAATGCTATTATAATAATGGAATCGATGACTAAGTTAATGGGTTATCAACAAGCTAACGATGCGTCACTTGATGTCGTCAGCTCGAGTAAAAATGAGCACCATTATGGATAAGGTTAATGACCATAGGTGATAAGTCATAACCCTTATGATAAGTCGTCACGTGAGGCCTTCAATTGAATAAAAAATGGGATACAATATGGATAAATCTGACGACCAAGTCATCACATATGTGATAAGTCATCACGCCTGGTCGCCAGAAGGGCCAAAATTGGGCAACATTCTGCCTTAAGGTGATGATGTAAGTGATGAGATATCAGATATGTGATAAGTCATCACTTAAATTTGGGCCTAGGTAAGGCAATCTGACCCGATCCAAACCCATTTAGCGCTAATCTTTTTAGGTTCCCGATAATTGCCTTACCCACTTCTACTTTTCTTTAGTATATCTTCTTTCCATTATTATTTTTTATTTTTAATTTTTTATCTTTCATTAATTGTTAGATAATTATAGACTAAAAAAATTAGGCTACATAGGTGCAATCACTTCACCTTTCCCGTCAGTTTCTCTTTCAAAAGCCAATATTCATCTTCTCTAAACCAAGTGAAAAAGGTGTGAAAATTCTTCCTCTCCTTCTCTGAGAAATCAGTCAAGCTCATTTGTTCTTCTCTAAGAAACTCGAAAACCCTCAGAAGGGAAGCGTGCAACTCGATTCGACTGAAAGGTATGTTTCAAGCTTGTCTCTTTTCTTTGGTAAGTAATGACAATTGCCCAACAATTAAATTTTGTAGGTTTTGAAGTGTTCATGATCAATTTTAAGTAGTGCATTGTGAATTGGTCATCTAAAATCAATTACATCTTGCATAACTAAAATGTGTTCATGAGCAAACACTTGTTAAGTTGAAAAATGCACCATTATTGGGTAAACATTCATTGTACTCTAGTTTCAAGAGTATTGAATCAAGTTTGGATTACTGAAAACTAGGGTTACAAATTCTGAATTGAGCAACAAAGTTTGAAAGTTCAACCTAAGAATTGAATTGTTTATGTTGGCAAGCATGATTTTGGATGATGACTATGTTTTTAAAAGTGGGCTAAGAATCCTATTTTGGGCTGACGACTTGCTGATGAGCCATCACATAAGTGACGATTTATTATACCAAGTCGTCACTTGTTGTTCAAAAAGATCATACTCTGCCTAAAGCTGACGACTTGGCTGATGGGCCGTCACATAAGTGACGGCTTATCAGACCAAGTCATCACACCCTTTTTCTCATTGACTCTTATGTGCTTATTCAGCCTTGAATATTAAATGATTATTTCTCTCTAATGCAGAATTAGTCATTTCTCCTAAAGGAAAAGCAAAGAAAAAATAGCTTAGAAAGTGACTAAGGAGAACTTAACTTGAAATATCTTTAATGAGTCCAAAAGTGAGGAAGAGGAACCACAACTTCAGAGATGCAAAAAGAGGAAGATTCTGAAGATAGCTGAACCTCTCCCATAACCTGAGGAAGAGATGGTTGAGAAAGTTCAGTCTGAAGAGGAAAACTTCTCTCCATCTAAGCATACCTTATCAGAGCAGCCCAACTCTGAGGAACCTTCATTAGAACACCCTTCTTCTGAACATCCAATTGGTGAAGATCCTCATATTAGGGGAGATATGATAAAATCCAAGAACCCTGGTATTTGAGAAAGTGTCAGATAGAAGGTTCCTGGAGAAGACAGAATTTACCATGACTGACTGATAAGAACAAAACAAAGTAGTTTTAAGAGGCCAATATGTGAAGAAATGAGGATATCACTACTGGGATGAACCGGTACCCCAGGTAGAGAAGGCATTCAAAGACTATGATTTGGCATAGACTATAAAGGGAGGAGAATCATTCTGCCCAACACTAGTCCGGGAGTTTTATGCAAACTACCAGGCTACACTGGAGAATATGTGTAAGAAAAGAGAGAAAGCTGGTGACATGCCCAACATTTATAAGATTCTAGTAAGTGGTGTATTGGTGGATCTCTCAGACCGCACTATCAGCAAATTCCTCCATAGCCTAAACCTCACTCGTCCAACCACTTCTTCAGAATTCTACTATTGGATATGGGAAAGGGCAAAACAACGCCCTTGGTTGGAAATAATTATAGCTGAAGGAGAGCCAAAATGGTTGAAAAATGCAAGTGCAAAGATCTTTAAGGCCTCAATGACTCAGGAGGCAAGATTTTGGTGGGGCATTGTACGATCTAGATGGATGCCAATAGCTGGAGACAACATTATAGGTGATGATAGGGCAGTTTTGGTGGAAGTTTTAACGTTCAACTATCCTTTAAAATTTGGGGAAATTATTATAGATAAAATGAAGATTTAAGTAATGAGATCGGACACTGCATACCCTTTTCCTTTTTTGGTTATGAAGTTGTGCGAAGCTGCTCATGTACCTGATATTATAGGTTTGGATCAGGAGATTAATGTATGGAAAACTCATAATCTCATCAAGTATGATAAAAATTAGCCTATGTTAGTTTAAGGCAAAGAAGTAGGAGTTGAAAGTAATCTAGTCAGGACTGATAGAAAGCAAATAGCTTCAAAGAAGGTTTAGACAATGTGAGAGCTGATATTATGGCATTACAACGCCATCAAATTATGATATCTTTAGACCCTGTGGTTGAAGAATCTGAAGATAAAGATCTACTGTTTGACATCATTGAAAAAGGCGATGTGAATATTGAAAGTAGAGGGTGAACCAGTGGAGGAAGCATTAAGAGCGAGAGCTGTGAAAGCCTCGGCTAGTAGGCCTCCGTTGAATATTGGTGAGAATTTTGGAGATTTTTTGACTCCGCGATTATTCCCATTGATGATGCAGCAATAGAGTCAGCGACTTATGATTCACGCGCTTGAAGCACTGCAGGTATATCTTATCCTTTATTGTTTCAGATTGTTAGTTATGCATTGAGGGTAATGCATGTTCTTATCTGTGGAGTGGGGGTACTTGCAATAGATGTTTAGGTTGTTTGTGTTTGCATATTGTGTTTTGTTTTATGTTGTTTTGTGGTTAACTAGGAGAGAAATAAGTTTCTATGGCAGTCGACATATTTTGTTTTAGAATGATAAATACCATTTCAAGTGCGTATATTGCAACTGTGTGATATGTATCTATATACGACTGTTGTGAATCTTGTTATGTCATTAGTATTAGGACATGATAATCATTGCTAACAATTGTATGAACCAGATAGGTAGTAGCTTGTGATGTACCATTGTTCCATGTGTGTGTGATATATTACCAAGTTCCCTTTGTGTGTTAAATCTAGAACTTGCTCAGTTAGTCTTACATAGGTTGAAGGTTAGTGGTTAGGAAAGGATCAGAGGCCGTTTTTTATATTAGTCCACTTTTAACCTAAATAACCTTTCATTTGTGAATGATATCCCTTGATCTCGATCTTTGAGCATGTATGCCTATTTTTTTGTTAGACCTATCACCGTCCCATTTGTATCATAATAAACCTGTTTTGGCCTTGGTCCTCCTTGGACATTGTGTACTTTAACTTAGGCAAATCATCTAAGTTGAGGGTGGCTATCATAGGGGTGTGTGATGTAAAATGAGTATGAATAAGGGTAAAATAAGAGAAAAGAATGCAAGGCTGGGTGTGGTAGAAAAATAATAAATAAAGAAATTTGTGAAAAAAAGAAAATAAAAAACTAAAAGACCGCACCCAACTTGAATATGCTTTAATAAAGAAAGGGTGAAATAAGGTAAAGGTCAATAAGTGAGACCCCAAAAATAGTGTAGTACCAAGGAGGCTTAATCACTTTAAATATCCTTGCGTATCATACTAGCCCCAAGCCTATGCTACAAGCCAAAGTAAAGTCCTATAGTGATCCTGAATTAACTGTTTGAAAGCTTCGGTAATGAAAATAAGGGTAAGCTTATGGTATTTGGCATATATTGACTGGAACTTTTTTCTGAGGGTGAGTGTCTCTTGGCCGTTCCCACATTGACGTACTTGATTTCAAATATAAGTGAAGAGGGTCTTCTTAGTTGTAAGGGCACATGGGTCTTATTGCTAGCTGCTTACTTGTTTGGGTAGTGTGACTTGTATATATGCATGGTTGTTGTTACTAATGAGATTTCATAGCGTGATTCCCATGTGTCACATTGTTGTTCTTCATTAATATACACAGTTGGGTTTAAAGTGATTGAACTTGGAGACTGTAATGTGTTTTGAGAAAAAATTTGGTGATTGACTGTTATAAGTACTTTACATTCTCTTGGTTAAGCATCATAGTATTGTACTGTGTTAGTTCCTTAAGGACAAGAAATTTTTTTAAGTCGAGGGTATTGATGTGCGAGCTTTGTGCTAGCATATTTAAGGCTTTTAACTCGAAATAATTGTAAATTCTTAAGTAACTTTTGTCGCTTTTGATTATATTCTCTGTGATATTGCAGGTAAGTCAAGATGCATGAAAACCTATGACAACTATGTCAAGAAGGACGAATTATGAGAAAGTAGATATGAATATTATAGTTGACGACTTGTCTAATAAGTCGTCAACTTTGTGATAAGTCGTCAGAGAAGTCGTCAGTCGAAGACAGTGTGTAAGAGCTAAATTAAGGAGTTGATGACTTAACCTGATAAGTTGCCAAATTCCTGATAGACCGTTAGATCAGGTCGTCACCTATAAGCAACAAACATGAATTCAAAAAAGGAGTTGACTACTTGGTCTGATAAGTCATCAACTCTCTGATAAACCATCAAGGAATGTCATTAGCTATGGGCGAAAAATCTGGGATTTGAAATTTGACTCCAAAATTAGCTTGAGTATTTAAGGCAAAGTGTTAGGTTTTAACAAGCATCTTGAAACTTACATAAAATAATATCTTTCTAATAGTTTTCTCTAAACTTTTTGAATTAAGTTTTTGGGATTATTATTGTGGTTTTGAGAATTCTCTTGTGACTTAGAAGGAACAACGATCATATATCTTCATCGTTTGTAAGTTAACAACTATCGAATTATGAATTCAATATATGTTGTTTCTTTCTATATTAAGAGTAGCTAATCTTCTTAACCCAACTTGTGGGATCTATGAGTTTGGTCTTCTAAATTCATTAGTTGATCAAGATTCCCAAGGCATTAGGAACTTCTTGATAATTCTTCTATTGTGCATTTTGTCTATTGGTTGCAAATAATATATTAGACCTGATTATTGATTTGCTTGAAGTAAGAAATCAATCTAATAGGAAGTGAATTATCAATGGGAATTTGGAAGCATTAAACTTTCATCTAATGATTAACGCTATAACAAGGTTAATTAACTCGAGATAAAATCTGGTTAAGTATACGGATTTTCTAAGTTCGAAAGAATTAGGTAATTGAATGTCTAAATAGGTCGAGAGACATTTAGATAGTGCTTTGATATTGATAGTTTGTTGTTCCTATATGTCTTAAGAATCTTGATCCATAACTAGTGTATATCAAGTTCCAATACTCATAGTGAACAAACTCTAGTTTTTCCCATAATATTAATTTGAAACATTGAAATATTAGTTGCAAGTTGTTAAAACGAAGTGAACAATAACTTTTGTTTAATCTCTGAAACCTCCATTTATATGAAGCTATTAACTGTTAGTCGATTGACACACGAATAACTTAAATTAACACCATATTTTCTTAGTGATTCGACCCCAACCTAGTTGGGTTATATATTTGACAACGCCCGTTTACTCTCTCATAAGAGAAGTGTAATTTGGGGGTATCAAAATGCCTCGTAGATTCCTCCTTATAAGTGTGGAACTCAACACACCCTTAAAAAGGACTCTACTCAACATGGCTTCGTAGACACCCTTGGACCATGAACCATGATTTGATACAAGCTTGTCACGACCCGAGCTGAGGCCTGGCCGAGACGGACATTCCAAACCATGAAGGCCCAAGAGGCCCCTTAGCATGTAATCAAAGCATAATCCATACATTAATCAAAGTGCAGAAAATATAATAATATTCAAGGGAGATTGATTGTAATAAAAATTGTGTCAAGAAAATTTTGACAATACATTACTTAACTCTCATCTACAAAACCTCTAATGAGAACTAGCTATCTAGACCGGGATAAAGCCCTTAGCTGGACCATATACTAAAAGACTCAACATATAAGTAAATGCCTCCCAAAAGATGGATGGCTCACCCATTTTGTTATATCCCAAGAGTTATACTGATGTAATGGACCATGGGACTATACCGCAGAACCTGAAATATAGAGGATCAATACACAAAGGTACTGGTACATAGAATAATTCAAAAACAAAATATCTTTATACAACATAAGCAAGAGCATTTCATAAAAACCTGTCATCATAAAAGATTTGAAAATACATGGGCATAATTTGATGAGCTTCAATATATTTTCTTGTACTCATGACTCAACTCTTTGTATTACTTCTGAGCTAGATGGTCCACCCTATATTTCTACGATCCTAGCGTTATATGAAATTCATCCTTGACTTAGCAGCCAAGCCCCCAATCCAAGTTTGCCGCAAGGATTGGAGTCTCTACTTTCTACTATGCTTTAAGGCTGCCGCCAGTGTACAATCTATATTATAGGACATCATAAACCTGTATCGGCAAAACACGATTTCGGGCTATGAGTTATCTGAACTCAAGTCTACTTCGAGTAACCAACTAGCTCTCTTTAAGCCTATTTTTAGTTATTTAAAGTCATGCTTCATGCTTATGAAAAATTAAATGATTATTCAATTAAGGGCCTATCATCACCGGGTATCGTCATACCTAGATTTGTAAGTCATTCATATCATATCAATTCCACAGCCCTTCTCATTCAAAACATGTAAATCACCACCAAAAGATTTATCAAATCACAAGAGAGTTCTTATTATCAAAAGCATATGAAGACTTATGCAAAACTCTCTCTTGACAAGATTTTAACACGTGGTGGTCAATTCATTTATTCAACACGTGCATTTCTTTCAGTTAAGACGCGAAAGCCTTTAGCATAAGAAATACCCCTTTTGAAAGTGTACAAATGACAATGCATAATCATTAAAGAGGAATTTAATCTCAAGAATCAACATCATTCATAAACCAGCCCCAACATTGGTTATAAATAAATCACATGATCAAAAAGGGGCTCTTAAGTCATGCTCTCTATAACAATTCACAATTTATACCATGAAAAGTTCATAAATTTCATCATGGGGAAAGGAAATTTCACAATTCACATTCGTAAATTACCTTTCGAATTCAAATCACATATGCACAAGATTATAAATCAATTTTATGGAACAAACCTCATGACAATTATGTACTTTCATCAAATTTAATTCACGATGCATGTTCATAAAAAAATTTTCAAAACTCAATATATATATACATATATATATAACTTTAAAGCTTGTTAAAATCGTAAAATCTATGCCAATGAGATGTAGGATAGCCACACGTACCTTAGATTGCGGAAACATTGAGAAACTTTGACTCTTGAGGCTTAATCTCTCAACCCTAGGTTGTTTTCTCTTCTTGTCCTTAAGGAAGATGAACTAGAGAATTTTGTTGGTGATAAAACATGAATAATGACCTTAATTTCATCTATAGATGTTTAGGGATGGTTATAGGATGTGAAAGGACATTTTTTTCCTTGAAATAAAATAAAAATGGAGCATTTACATCGCCATACCTTAGCCATGCAACGTACAGGACAAGGTGTGCGACGCACAACCTATGGCATAGCCCTTAAGTGGGTGTCTCATGCCTCATCGCACAGCCTAGATAGTGCCTCATTCAAACACTCATAATTTTTTACTCCGAACTCGGATTGACGAACGATCGGTGGCGTTGAAAAGAAGACTCGAAGGGATTAAATTTGTATATAGTAGGCCACATGAATATTTATATCCTAGGATAAATAGTCACTAGAAATTGAATCAAGTAAAATCGTCAACTAAAAGTCAATTAATAGGGAAGTGCTCAACTTAACTTTTGAGCTAGGAGATCGTTATGGTGTATACTCACTCCAAGGATGTTCCCACACTAAGGAAACATTAGATATGTTGTTCCTATTGATAAAAGAAATTCAAGTCAATGGGAATATTTATTAATTATTTCTTGAATTTTTTCCTTGTTTATTTTAGGAAACTCATAATCCCCATTTATTTAGGAAATTCTTTGTCCTAATAGATTTAAGAAAGGAATATATTGTCCTTATAGAATTAGGAAAAAAATTTTCTTATAGGTTTGAGACTAATTTGGGATCTATACATAGGGAATGCAGTTGGGGGATTCTAAAACATTGTACGTTTCTTCTTTTATTTCATATTGAAAAACTCTCTCTATTTTTGCTTGGAGGACTAGGCCTAGCCGAATCTCGTTAAATCCTTGAGTTATTTTTTCTTCTATATTTTCTTGATTCATGATTATGTGCTAGTTAACCCACGATATTTCCGCAACAGTATTCAATAGCTTGGGCAGTGGTTGATCGAGAAACTAAACACTCTTGAAGTTGGTTCTTAAGTTACTCTCAGTCACAATTTGTAGTTTGGTGATGGGGATGGAATAAAAATCATGTCTGACATGCAAAGGTATGATGTTTTAATCTTGCTCTATTAATCTAATTTTTTGATGTTTTTAATCATATCTTCATATGCTTGTTTCTAGCAGTTTTTAAATTGTTTGTGTAAGTCTTTAAGTTGTTTCAACCTTTGAAAGTTATTTTTATCATTTTTATGCTATTTCTGTCAATTTTTATATTGTTTATAGTAATCTTTAAGCAATTATTATCAGTTTTTAAGTTATTTTAGTCATTTTAAAGCTATTTTGATAAGTTTTTATGTTGTTTTTGTTAGTTTTATGTTTTTTTAAGTTTTTTATATTTTATGTTGTTTATAGAAGTTTTAAGTTTTTTGTCAGTTTTAATTTGTTTCGGTCATTTTTAAGTTGTTTTGTCATTTTTATGTTGTTTCTAATAATTTTTAAGTTATTTTTGTCAATTTTTAAGTTGTTTCAGACATTTTTATGTTGTTTCTATCATTCTAAAACTAATTCTGTCAGTTTTCTTAAAACTATATTTTTAAAAAAGTTATTTCCATCCTTTTTTAACTATTTCTTTGATATTACAACTATTTTTTTTTTTCATTTTTAAGTTGTTCTTTAAGTTGACACTTTACATCTTTCATTGCTTTTGTTTTTTAGGGTCTAGAATCAACTGTTAAAGAATTATTTTTTAAAGTTGAAAGGAAAATGTGCAAGACACATTTGGATAAATGGACAAAAGGTCTGAAAAGGTGAAGAAAGAATAAAAATATTTTGGAGGTGTGCCAGGACTAATTTTAAGGTAAAATTGAGAAAAGACTTTTCATATTTGAGAACACTTAATAAGAAGAAGATATGTAAGTTATTACTTATATTTGATAAAAAAAATATATTGGTGTACGACTTATTTTAGTGAAAGAACCAAGTATGATGTAGTGAAAAATAATATGTGCGAAACATTTAATTCTTGAATTGTTGATCCTAGAAATAAATCTATAATTAGTATACTTGAAGATATTTGGCATAAAATAATGAACAGACATGGAGATATATCAAATTTATAGATACTTGGATCTGTCACATTTCACCCATGGCAAGGCTAATTTTAGAAGACAATAGAGAAATTGGTAGGAAACTAGAGCCCGTTTGAATAGGCTAAAAAAATTTCTTTTGAAAAGTTCTTTAAAAGTTCTTTTGAAAGAGCTGAAACTTATTTTAAAAATAAGTAGTTATGTGTTTGGATAAAAGTGCTAAAACTGAAAAAAAGTTGTTGCGTGTTTGGTAAACAAGTACTGTTAAACACTTTTTTAATCAAAATGTCTGAAATAGTCTTAAAGTTGTTAACAATATATAGAGTTGATTATTTTTAATTTTTATTTCTAAAATGATTTAAATTAAAATTAATATATATTTTAATTCATTTTCAATATAAACTACTAACTAATTCTCTCTCTCTCTCTCTTCATATAAATATGTATATATATAAATATAAATATATATATATATATATATATATATATATATATATATATATATATATCTTTTTAAAATATTTTCATGAGTGACTATTAAATTTATGCGCTAAATTTTTTTATTTTTTGGTTAAAACAATTTAAATCAATAAGCAAAATATATATATTACTAATCATTATAATTACATTAATATATAAATAGTTGGTCACAGATGATACTATTTTTTTGATAAAATGACTCTTAATTGAAAAATATATTACTCGTTGATTGAGTAATGACTTTTTCACTATTAAAATATTGTCGAATACGAATATTGCGTCGTGAAATATTGATGGATTATTCACTAATCATTCATGAAGTTGTATATCTTCAGTGAGTATTCTCCATATATCTTGATTGGTGAGTTATATTTATAAGAGAAATTCATATGTTGTACAATAATAATTGTCCGAATTTAAGAGAATATATTAAAGAAAGAGACTAATATATAAAAAATAATATTTCATAAATGAGAAGTTTCATACAAAAGAGGTACTAATATGGTTTGAGTTAAGCTCGACATAAATACAAAAAGTAGAAATATTCAATTAATACAAGCATTAAGCATTACAATTATCATTAGCAATCATATCACGAAGTCCCACCGAATACAAATTACTTTCTTCACTCACATTTTTGTCATCTATATTGTTAGCCCTTGAAGTTGTGCCTAAACCAAAATCAATCGATGGAATATATTTTTCATTCTCAACCGTTTGCATTAATCACACTGCACTTCTTTCTAATGTAATTATAAATGACAATAGTAGCAATTATGATATCCTTTTGGATGTCAATATTATAGTAAGACATGTCTCGTAAAATAGATCACCTTACTTTTCAAACATGAGATATGCGCTCCACTATGTTTCTACAAGATGAATGTAAATAATTAACTTTTTCAATGCATCCTCTTGGCTCCTGCAATTATCGTGTTGCATCATGTCGAAAGTCAGAAAGATGATATCTCACATTATCTCCTCTATAAGAAGCCATGTATCCCTTCATGTGTGAATATCTAGAATCAACTAGATAATATTTATTTTTCAATGGATGTGGAAAGTTGAATTCTTGTCTACGAAGAACCTCATGAAATATACGATTATCATGAGACGACCCTTCCCACCCAGCCCATAAAAATGTAAAATACATACTAAAATCTATAACGATAAGAATATTTTGACTCGTATAACTTTTACGATCAATATACGGTATTTCTTGACCTTGCGGCAATCTAGCTTTAACATGTGTGCCTTCAAGTGCTCCAATGCAATCCTACAAGTATACATATATAAATTTAACTTAAGGAAATAATCATGAGAGAAATTAAATATTAAATATAATAAAGTATATATTTAGAGAAATTACAACTTACTTTAAAGAAAGGCAAATATCACTTGTTATACGGCTTGTGAGCTCCTACACCATCACTATAATTTAAATGTGGTCTAATGATATATCTTGCATGCTTAAAAATATTGTTTAGAATACAATGAAGGTGTCTATGAATAATCTCTCCAGATCATTCGATTTTCCGCTCTATGTGCACAAATCATCAAAAACATGCCTAATATTTCATGTGTAGAAATTCCACGAGTGGATTTAAGCCCATATTTTTTTGTTAAGTCATTGGATAAATCAATAAACATGGCTTCTTCGATTGAAAATTTTCATAACAACGAATTTCATTTCCTCGTAATATCTCTTGAATAAATATATGTTCAGAGTGCTTTGATGTACGACAAGGTTCCTTTTATAAGTACTTTTTGCAATACCTCAAAACATATTTACCTGCTAGTTGAAACAAAGTTATCCACTCCTTGTCTTGCTCTCTGCGAACTTTTTTTAGTTTTGCATCTTCTTCATCTAATAAGTCACTTAAATCAGGAGACATGCTAATATCCAAACTCTTCATTTAACTGAAAATCAAAAATGCCTCACATTAGTAGAGTATGGGAATATAAAATTTTCATAATCCTAACATTAGTAGAGTATAGTACATCAACATATTTTAATCTGTAAGATGTACTATGAATCTATATATTTCATATCTAATTGCATACTTTGCATCTAATAAGTGAAAATCAACAGAACATATATATGTATAAAATACACTCAAACATACTGTTAGAGTTGTGATTCAAATTTTGTTGATCCGGCCCAAAAAGTTTTGCGGTGCGATCATGTTTGTGATTTTCAATGGGGTATGTGGTCGTAGCATAGGGATCGAACCATCTTTTTTGGGCCTAGCACTTATTTTTATGCACGTATCATATAAGTGCATTTAGTGGATTATTTTGAGTATTCAAAAAATACGCACATTCTCCATATTGTACTCCTCTCTTTTCATAGTGAAATTCCTCTACCTCTTCCCGTAATTTTTTTCCACAAGGGTTTACAGGTAAATCTGCTATGTTGTTCTTGCTTTTCTTTTACTTATGGTTTGCTTTATTTTGTCCGACTCTAACACATACAACAATACATGTAAATTCAACCTAATTTTAAAAGGATTTTAATCATACAACCACAGCGTATAAAGTTCACGTATACAATCATAATATCAAACACCAAATAACAAAAATATTTAAATCAAATGAATAAAATCTTCACATTTTCTTAAGGATGTATAACTTATAGTTATATTCCAAACAAGACTTCCAAGCTTCATCAGTAGTCATCTTAAGAAATATTTGTTGGACGTCTTTCTTTAGAAACAAGTTAACTGCATAATTGTGCATTTTAGATGGGACAATAATTTCACGAATACTTGTCAGAAAGTCCATACACTTATCAATGATGGAATCCTCTACTGCATGAGATGTAATAGTACTTTTGCTTGACATTAACGCAACTATAAAGTGTAGTTCCTCTCTAACAGATATTGTCTTACTCTTTTTTACTCGACTGCTAGTTTTAATACCATCAGTTGAAAGTTGTCTTTTTAATGATGGCTTGAAAAACATAAGAGAATCCATATCATATAGGTCATCACTTTCATCACTGTCTTCATCATTGAAATTAATTAAGTGTTCTTTATCAAAATAATCTACATCATTTATTTTTTCTTTATCAAGATCTACTCTAATTTCATAAATTTGTTCTTGATTCACGACGCGTGCTCTTTTTTCCGTAGCAACAATATCAAAAAATAATACATTATAGTGATAACATATGGGAGAAATATATCTAGTCCTAAACCTTCTATATCAATAATCCATCTGAAACAATAAAAAACAAAGATACTTAAGTAAATTAAACAATGAGAGAAATAATAAAGAAATATAGAATAATGCGAGAGATGTACCTTAATCTTTTTCTCCCACCAATCGTCATCTGCAATGATTGTATTTTTTGTGGCATCCCAATCTGAACCTGTATGCTCTCTCATCATCTGCTTAAAAAAAGTCCAGTCCTATTTCATGTTATTCCACTTATTTTTCAATTGTTTTCTAATATAATTTGTTCCCGCCTTCCTATTGAACTCCTCAACCATATTTTGTTAACCATCTTTATTTAAATGAGAATTTGGTCTATTTTCTTTTTTAATTTCTTTTACACACACCTTTATAAAAGAAATATGAGCATCATCATCCCACTTAGCGTTACTTCGTACCAAATTAATTTTCGATATAATGGAATATAAATGATCTAAAGAAATGAGTGAATAAGATGAGCTGTAAAAACAAACATATTCTAAAATATAGAAAAAGATATACTATAAGAATAAGAAACAAAAGGTGAGTAATCTTACTAAATACATGGCTAATAACAGGCACATCAATTGATACTTGAGGTATGCTGAGAGGGTTATTCTATTAAAAAGTGTAGCAGGTACTACTATGTATGACATATTTCTTGAACTATTTAGCAATAACAAGGGATGTCACTACTCACTAACAATACTTGTGTAATAGTTCTTTGCTCATCATTTACCCCCACATAAATAAACTTTTTTGATTTTCTTAAATTCTTTATCTTAGACATACAAATAAATCAAATGAATCATGAAATGGTGGCAACTGATTAAAAATGCAATTGTGGATGTGAGTTTGATTGGACTTTATACTTAGAAAATTCTTACTTAACATTTTGTGAAGACAACAACTGTAAAGGTGAACAGAGTTTAAAGCAAAACCAACAACAAAAAGAAGAGAAAGAAAAAGAAGATTTGTCTATGATTTCTTATACATCTTGAGGACCTTCAAATTTTCATCAAGAAGAAGAGTTATATGGACAAAACATTATTAATGGTAGTCATTACTATGCATCCTTTAGTAATCCAAAAATCAATTCAAAGGGGTAAAAAGCTAAGAGAAAAAATAAAAACAAGAACTTTTTGTACTGAATGATACAACTAACTCACCTATCTTTGATTTCTCCAATGTAAGTATTTTTCTTTTTTTGTTTAGTCAAAAACATATTAATGTCATGCATTTATTTAAGAATGTGATACTTTTTACCAATTATTTTTTTTTTTCTACAAAATAATTTCAATAGCAACAAGAACACAAAGTTAGTGAAAAATGTAATGGATTTTTCACAAAGTTATTCTACAACACACTTTCATGTAATTAAAGCAATTTGTGCATGTATTTTTTACATTGTGATTTTTATTTTACTAAAATTTTAAAAAAGATAATAATTTTTTTTAATGCAAGGGAGATCAGCATACTAGGAATATTATGATTATTTTCAATCATCTCTACTATCTGAAACTATTTGCTAGAAAATCAGTAAGTTCTTTTTTTTCTTTTGCTAATTTCTTTTACTATCAATAACTAACTTTAATGATTCAGTTAATAAATCAAGGGCATGATGCTAATTTATTTTACTTTCAATAAATAATTTTGCAGCTAATTTCTTTTCCTTTCCTTCTTGAGATGTACTACTTATCCTATTGATAAATAAAAGTTTATTTTTCAGAAAAAGGGTATGCTCTAACTACGTTAAAATGAAACCACAACAAGGAAGAATCCTATATATGTGTGTGTGTATTGAGAGTAACCCAACTAGTTTAGACCAATCTAAAAAGAATTGAATAAGATGCTTCTGAATAGCTATGAGATAGAACGAAATTGGGCTATGGAACCAAAATGATAAGATAGTAATCAAATACAACCGTTTTGATTAGTCACAAAATCTTCCTAACAATAGAACATGATTAGCGGATCTCCCTTGACATTTGGTGAAAAAGAGCAAACCGAACTTAGTCACATAAACTGATGAGCTATCTAACAAAACAAGAAAGAAGTGTTGGAACCTTTTTATCAATGCGGGCTATGCAAACACTGCACTTGATGTGGTAGATCATGCTAAAATGGGTATTACTTTTTAAAAGTATATTCAGGCTTTTCATAAGTCATCTGTCCCCTAAACTTGTCTACTTAGCAGGAACTATAAATGGGTATTCCATTAACACTGTTATATCTTCCACACTTTGATGTATGTATGGATTATATTCATGATAGCCTATTATGGGGTCTCTCAGACCTTTGTGATTCAGGATGTCCGTCGCGGTTAGGACCTTGGCTTGAACCATGACAACAATTCTCTTTAAATTTAAGATAGTATCACAATGATTAATAAAATTTGATAATTTATCTTAATTTTTTTTTCATAATAATTTTTTATCCTTTTTTGTAATACTGAAATAGCAATTCTAACTTGTTCAGTATAATTAACTCACACCATCTAAAAAACCAACATTCAACCTATTTAAGAAGAATAAAAGAATCCTCAAAATTAAATACTAGCAGCATATAAACAAAGAGAAACTCGTCTAAAATACAACCTTACCCAATCATCTTCACATTCAGGAAATTAATGACCTGAATTATTTATAGACTAAGAAATCTTCAATATTATTCTTTTTTCAAATTGAGTGTCACACTCTTTTTTTTGTCCGAGGGGATCGAATCGAAGAGTTTTTCCAATTAAAGTGACGGTTTTGAATAGGGATTAATTTATTTACAGAGTCGCCACTTGTAATTGAGTTATGGTGTTCCAAGTCACCTTTTTAAATTCCTAATCAAAAGAAAATGACTCTTTGTTATGGTCTGCGAAAATGAAAGATCGGGTAAGGAATTTTGTTGACCGAGGGGAAGGTGTAAGGTACCCCTCGAGTCCCGTGGTTCTAGCACGGTCGCTTTTATTGACTTATTTTGATTTAAACTATTTGAATAAATCGTGTTAAGGCCTAAATTCGCTCATTCTACTGTACCAAAATAAATTGTCTATTATCTTATATTAGATAAATCAACGAAAAAAATAATTTTAGAAAAATTATTTATCAAGGTGCATTATTGCATCCTTAAATTTTAAATATCTCAAAAGATACGTACGTTGCATTCTTAATGAAAACAAATATTTTAAATGCACCTAAATTTGTCTAGCATTAAAAATTTTGATTAGTCACTTGTAAATTTTTAACAATTTTATCTATTTAAAATAACTAATCTTTAACAAAAATCTTTAAACAAAATTTAAAATGATTATTTAATAAAAAATTATTAAACTTTATTAATGACGATGAATAAGTAAAATAAAAATTTATTCAAAATGATCAATTAATTTGATAAATAATATTAAACTTTGTTAATAATAACGAGACAAAATAAAATAAAATAATTCCTAAAGTCAAAAATATGTTTTATAACTTTTTAAAAAAAGAAACCAAAATAATAAAGATTTTCCACTATTGTTCTCATCATTTTTTTTAATTTATATCTACTAATTGAATATTTTAACTAATAAAACATCTGATACTTGACAATTCCATTTTCTTTTTCATAGTGAAGCCATGAGACAAATATGACAAAAAATAAATAAATAGCAACACATAACTAACGATTCCAAAAAGGTTTTGTAAGTAAATAGAAAAATTACGATCAGATCTTGCAATTGCTGGCCGGAGTCGGCTAGTAGAGAAACGGAGGGTGAAACCACGGCCATTTTAATGGTGGTGTTAGCCGGAGTAGGTGATGATTCCGGCGACGGTTTCATCATTTTGTCAGCGAGCAGCGACAGGGAAAGGGGTGTGTCGGCGGCATGGTGGAGAGAATGGCGGCGCTAGTGGCTTCGCTGATGGCTGTCATCGGTGTTCTTGATGACGGGAAAGGGAGAGGAGAAAAGAGGGTTGCCAAAAAATAGGATTTTCTGGCCGGATTTTGACCCATTTTCTGGTGAGGAAAGCGGCAACACGTCTGTTTTTGGGGGTTTTTCGACAGTGATGTGACCGGAGCAACCCGCTGGGTTGTTGCGTCACTGTTTTACACTTTTTTTTATTTTTGAATTCACAGTGACTTTTCATTCATAAAAAAAAAATCTGTGTGTGCAGATGTGTACATAGACACTCAGTAATCTAATATACAACATAATAACATAACATATGCATTTAACCAATAAATCAACAACAAATTATAAACAATATATTAAAATTACTTAAACTTTATTCATATTTTGATTCATAATAAAGTTTATGCAATAAATTACATAAGATCATAATGAAACCTGTGTTCCAACTTATTGAATACGGAAGCAAGATGCTATCACCAGAAACTCGAGCGGAATTCAAATTCAATTTGATTCATTTTTTCCTCTTTTTAATTTTTTTTGTTGTTCTCTGATTTTCCTCTGATTGATTTTTCTTTTTAATATCTAGTTTGTAGAATGATGTACGTAATTTTCTCTAAAAAAAAATTTTACTATCAAAGTGTCTGATAGTGAATGTACGTATAATACTCTGAGGGTGGGAGTCTTTAAATAGGAGGATTTTGGGGAGTAGTTAGGGCAATTTAGGATTCAAATTTTGAAATATTTTTTTTATTAGGATATTGATCTCCTTCTTCTTCTTTTTTCCTTATAATAAATAAATAAATTATATATAAAATAAATAATAATAATAATAATAATAAAAGAATATTAAATAATTAATTTTTATACTTATGAAAAATAAAAATAAAAATAAAAATAAAATATCTTAAAATGTAACTTTATTCATTTATTTTCAACTAAAACTTATTAAAAATGAAATAAGAGTTAAAATAATATCAGATCAAATATAAATATTTAATACAGAAATATATATTAAATTTGGGAGGATCAAAAATTATGTGTCTACATTGACAAAAGAAATTAGATGTCATTTTTATCTGGCAATGAGCTGAAAATAGTGAAAAAAATAGAGAAGAGTTGTTGGAGAAATTAAAAAGAGAATAAAGCGAAAAATTGATTTGAAAAAGAGGGATGTATATAAAAAGAATCATTAAAGGAATAATAGTCATTTATGCAATTTTTTCATCGTTGAGGGGCTCAAATTTTACCTCTGACGCGCGTCATTTTGAGTGTATTCACGTATTTTGTCAAGTAGGATTGAAGTATATTTTTTTTCAATTTTTATACAGTTAAAAGGTCTACTTGTTCACTGGCAAGGTTAAAGATTATAGTAATAATTTGATGTCAAGTTAAAAATCTTATTTATGTATTATGTCAATATTAAATTAATCATCTCATTTTAAAATATACTCTATTAAAATAAGCATATTTTAAAATTACTTAATTATAGTATGCCCCAATTACTTTTTTCAGGCTTTTTATATAGGTTATGATAAAGGAACTTCAAAATTCAAATTAAACAAATCATACAGTCCCTCATTTCATTTTGGAAAATGAAGTGTATGTACTCTTATCTGCAGTCATAAATTATTACTATTTTTGTTAGGAGCGGATCTACAGTAGTTTTAGGAGATTTTCGGGAACCCCAAAACTTTTCCCGAAACTCTAATTATATTTAAAATATGATTAACATATAATAATCTATTGATAGGATTCCATAGTCAAAGATGGCGTATGGTCCAGTGGCTGTGAAGGAGCCAGTAAAATCCTTTAGGTCCCTGTGACTAGGATTTTTCAAGGACCTAATCTAAATAGGTACAAGAGCTATTAATAGAGGCACAGACTGCACACATGATCCAACTCCCACCGAAGGTGATACAAATCAGTCCACCAAGATGCCAAAACAATTCACAAAACGTGAGAAGAACAAGCAACACAAAGGGATACAAGATGACAAACACAAAAACACGTGGATTTGCAAAATAATAAAAGGATAGATAGTGAGACCAAGATAATTACAAGATTAAAAACCAAGTATATTTCAACATTAACCCCGAATGAATGTAATTATCAAAACCACACTCTTACGGTGACCGTCAAGGTAATCGACTCACCTCAAGATCCACCGTTTTCAAGCAAAGAACAATATTGGCTTTTCCAAACCTTATACTAAGGATGACTTTTCCAAGTCCTAACTAAGACTATACTAAGGTGGTCTACTCTCAAGAAAGGATTTCAAGTGTTTCAATTTGTCATCTTTCATAAACTAACTAGCAAATGAACCAATAGAACCTATTTATAGTCTAACTTATTACATAACAAAATCACCACAATACCCTTAATGAAAAGGGTTGGTCATGGAGTGTTACTTGGACAAGGCTAAGTAACCAAAATGTTATTAATAAAGGCCCAAAACCGTGAGTCCTCAATCTTCAATGCTCCAAGCAATCTCTCACACATGGGATTGCTCTTTGGTGTACTCAAATCGGCCCCTCAATGTAGGATCTCGTTTCCTTAATGTGATCAAAGCTTGATGCCCCACGTACTGACTTCAAATGATGTCATTGAAAGCTAAGGTGGTCATTTGAATCATATCAGAAGGACTAAGAACAAAAGCTGCTAGAGATCTTTACCGTGTCAAGTATGAAACATCTAGTGATCCTGCAATAAAAAAAAAAGGAGATATCAGGTGTAGCATATGTACAAACGTTACATACTAGTAGGCATCGACCAAGGTTTAGGCACATAACATATAATATAGAAATTCAAGATAAATCACATACATATAATGTGATATAGAGTTTAACTCCCTTTGTCTATAGGTCATGTCATCACTTTTAATGTAAGTAACTTTCATTTTTTCCTCAAATACTATCTTTAGATCTCTGACATAGGCTAAATATGAGTTCATTCAACATCACAATCGAATTAGGACTATAAGAATTAACTAGCCAATATTTTCTTGACCTTCACTCATAAAATTATTATTATCATTTTCAATTACCATAGTACATAAAACAACCATGACATATAATTCAAATAGTCAATAACAATGTCAATACTTAAACAAATACACACACAACTATAGTCAACATACAAAACTACTATACAATCAACTCTTTCTTTATTTCATGAAGTCTTGGCAAATATCAAAGTTATACTTCTCATAATGGCTAGAATAGTTATAAGCCAACAAAATCAGTTCACTCCAAAAACCCAAATTCGATAGTAAATTGGAATATCAATTCAACCGTTCACTCAAGGAATCCAACTAAATAATATCATTAGTGATTCGTACAAGGAGTACCACATTGATATTTAGTCTCGCTAAATAGTGTAATTTGACACCTCTTAGCATAAGGTGGCTCTGTCAATGCTTCTAATTTAAACTAAAGATGTGTGTATAGTATCAAAATATTCTTTAATCTTGAGCATTGCCATTTGAGATGTTAGAATAAAAAAAATTATTTACTTAAAACAAAATATTCTTTTTAAATAAATTTAAAAAAAATCATGTGCACTGTTTTAGAGTTTGCAGTCAGTTTTTCACCATTGTTGACTCATAGAAAGAGCTACTATAACTTGAAATAACCTACAATTAGTAAATTGTTCATGTTTTAATTTTCACACATATTATTGGAATATTGTTGTATTTGTTATTGGATCGGGTTGATTCACCTATTTCATCTCACTGTATATTCGTCTGTTGCAGTAGAAAGCTTGGGCCAACCTTGATTTCAGCCATCTAATTTAAGCCCAAATCTAGAAAATCTTTATATATTATTTTATTCCTTTTGTATATCATAGGTAAATCTTTAGTATATATCTCTAATATTTGTACCTTATATAGGAGTGTATCATACCCTATTTAGGGGTGTATCTCTTTGTTATTTTGTAGCTTAATTAGACTTCTACCTTATTTAGAATATTGAAGTCGGTGTAGTGTTACTTTTGTTTAGGTTAATTTCATTATTTTACTTGTATAAATAAGACATTGTACATCAGTTGTATTCATTTAATGATTCAATGATTCACTAATATTTCAATCATTCAATAATTCAATAAATATTCAATATTCATTCATTTTTATTATTGAATCAATCAAGGTCCAATATTCAATTCAATTCCATTATTCTATCAATTCTCTTTTAATACTTCCGCAATCTTTTTCAAAACGTCTTTCAATTTCCAACATGGTATAAGAGCGTGGACAGTATAAGATGTGGGGTCCTACATCGAAAATAATGAATTGGGTGGGTCTGGCTCTGATACCATGATAAAGAAATGGACCTTGAACCTAACTCAACCCCCAAAGTTAGATCATTAGGTGAAGATTTTCTAAACAAAAATAACACTAAACCGACTTCAATATTCTAAATAAGGTAGAAGTCTAATTAAGGTACAAAATAACAAAGAGATACATCCCTAAATAGGGTATGATTCACTCTTAAATAAGGTACAAAATATTAGAGATATATAATAAAGATTTACCTAGATATACAAAAGGAATAAAATAATATATAAAGATTTTCTAGATTTGGACCGAAATTAATATGTTCAGATGGCTGAAATCAAGGCTGGTCTAAGCTTTGTACTGCAACAGACGAATATACATTGAGATGAAACAGGTGAATAAACCCGATCCAATGAATAGATACAACAATATTCCAATACATATATGGTACTGTCATACAACCATCAATCTCTCCCTCTTTTATCTTTCGAAAATGGGAACGTAATTTTCTCTGCAATCATAAATATCTTTTGTCACATACACTGCTTATTTGATTTTTAGAGGAAGTGATGAACTAAAGCGTTTCACGTTCTATATTTCCAATTATATGATATTTATGAAACTCAATACTTTCTATAAATTTGGATAATTCTGTGTCATTCTGTCAAATCTACTTTATGTCCTTTTTTTGTAGCAAATAGGTAGTTTTATATTACATACGCAAAAACTTTACAGGGCTGAAGTTTGTGAACTCCTTATTACAAACTGAGTAGTAGTAGGAGCAGTAGGACTAATATTTACAACCTGAGCTATAGTATAACTATTAGACAAGCTAATAGTATTAACAGTAGGTAGCATTCTCACTCGTCTAAGTACAGGGACTCCATGTTTGTCTACGCACAAAATATCTAGTAAGGATGTTGGAGGTTTTCAAAACAAAGTAATAGAACTCGTAGTAGGATTATCTAACATTATTGCAGTAATAGTAGCATAGGGCATAACAGCTAGTTAGTTCTGTTCCCGATATACTTGACACTGGTGGGGGGTTACCCAGTTCTCTGAGAAGGTATCTGCAATCAGCAAATAAAGAAGCATCATTATAAGCAGGACCAGATATCATGTGCACAAGTTGTTGTGAATCAATATTTACTTCCAAAGGAGTAATATATATTGTTGCGCTAAGCTTAATCCTAGCAGAAGTGCTTGGCCTTCTCCATCTATTGGTTGACCAGAATGACAATAACTTTTAAACCCAGCCACCATTTCCCGTTAGAATTCCTAAACACTTCTCCCAGGGAGCATTGTCCCGAGTTTGGCTTGAAGGAACAATCAGTATTGGGCATAAAATGTGATTGAATAGAAGGGTTTCATTTAACAAACTTAGCGATTCAGGGTCTCTTATGATTTGTGGTACCAGCAAGGAACCAGTATTCTATTGCAAGGTTTTATAACTGAGGACCGGAGGGGCAGCTAGGGGGAGGGGGAGGTTGTTAAGTCAAAGGGTGATTTATTCCTAGATATTTAGTCAGCTGCAATTATGTTTTATCAAATAAGTATTATTTTTTTAGTCGGTGCAAAAAGAATAATGTATATTTATTTTTAAAATAATCTAATTCTGATTTTCTTATTTTACTTTTAATGAGAAGCTTCTATAGTCATATTATGATATATTTTAATTCATAAATTTTAAAAATCCTTTTCTAAATTTTATATCGAGTCTAAATACATCACATAAATTGAAGCAAAAACATATATGTACATCTTAATAAAATAATTCTACCTAATGCCTTTAATTTTGATTATTTTTTTTTTGAGTTCTAGATTCTAAAAGAAAAAGTTATGAGGTTCTTGATAAATTATTTATAAATATTAAATAAATTTTTAAATGCTAATATGCATCAAAGCTATTGAATTTTATCGAATCATAATTGAAATACGAGCTCCATCCTGGAAGTTAATCGTCGCTAGGTTTGAATCGAACAACCTTCATACTGCTGGTATCATTTCTAATTTGTCTGACTCGACAGTTAGATTGAATTTCGTGATAGACTATTAAATTTTGTGATTAATTTCTCGGAACTTTTAAATTGCAGCAATATTTGTCTCTAGCTAGGCTTTCTAAGACATTTAACATTTTTTGAAGAGTTGCATTCCTAGAAGCACGTCAAGATTGCTTTTATATTTAATCTCTGTTTGACCATTTTAGTACGTACTGAGAGTTTCTTGAAAGAAGAAGCAGCTTAAATAATCAAATTTTAAATATTTATTATGAAGAAGATCTCAGGTTCTTGGATGTTAGTGCATATAATAAGCAATTAAAAAAAGGGGCAATATATACTAGGCATGCATGTTGTTTTTGTAATCCACACTTCCAAAGAATAATAATAAGACAGCTCACTTATTCATGGAACCATATGTTTGTCAGATTCATTTGAAAATTGATACTTCACTTAGTCCCAACAAATTTCATCATACTATTTCTTTACTGGCAAACACTTTTACCATCTTTTGTATAATAACACGTTGGAGAGAGTAATTTGCCATTTGAATTCTTCAACTTATATACTGTTTTGTGTGACTTATATTTTAATTTATTTTTTTATTTGGACGACTCTTCTAGTTCGTAATCAAATTAACAGCAAACAATGATCAGTGCATGATGATTTGAATTCAGCTCTGGTAATTATATCGATGGCATTGGCTTATCTTTGAGGTGATTAGGAGGAAGTCGAGAGATTTTCGCTGGTATTGTAATTGTTAGGATTTGTCCTAAATTTCCTACTTCGCCTGATTTTCTACCATAATTTTTTTTTTTTGTCAGACCAACAGATTCTTATTAAACAAAATCCATTACATCAAGTATAGGATATGCTTGCTACATTACGCCTTAAATAACAGAAGAGAAAAGAAAAAACTCTGCATCCCTAATCTATTCCCCCACCTTCTATACAATTCTCTCAACCCAACTTCTATCTTTTCTATCATATCTTCTGTATATCTTATCAACTAATTTCATCTTGCATTCAAACTTTATCTTCCTGCATGTGATTGTGGGACGTGGTACTTTATAGTTTCATAGTGCTTCATTCCTTGCAGACCAAATGTGGTAGATTAATGTTGTTGTTATTGCCCAAACCAGCGCTCGACTCATTTTACCTGGAACCTTTCTTGCAATTCTAGTCCACCAGCCTTGTAATGTCCAGTTTTGCATCCTGATCTGTAGCCAGTGACATATTTCTGTCACACAAGCTTGTAAGAAAGTACAATGAAAGAATAGATAATTAATTGTCTCAGGTTCATTGTTGCATAGAGCGCATGTCTCGTCATCATACAAACCCAACCTCTTTAATCTATCTCTTGTCATCAATCTCTTGTGCATTGCTAGCCAACAAATAAACTAATGTTTCGCAATGCTAGCTTTGCACCACACGGCTCTCCATTCTGGCCATTGAGGCATTTGTGCCCTGAGCCACGTATAACCGCTATGCACTGTATATTTTCCTTCTTGTTTTAGCCATCCATTATTGTTGTATCCAACAACAAATTTTTTCTTCAAACCACAAATTTGTTTCCAGTACCAACATGAGTCTAAAGGGGCTTCATACTGCCACCAATCCTGGCCCTTTATATAAATATGGTTGACCCATTTCACCCACATATTATCTGCTTTACTTGCTACATTCCATATGTGTTTTGTTACTGCAGCATCATTCCAGCTTGCACAGTCTACTACACCTAGCCCACCTTCCTTTTTCGACCTACATACCAGATCCCACGCAATTAGAGGTGTCTTATTAGTGTGCACCATCCCTGTCCATATGTAGTTCCAGCATATATTGTTTACCTGTTTCAACACTTTTCACGGCAGCAAGAACATTGAAGCCCAGTAAGATTGTATGTGCATGAAGACCGAGTTTACTAGTTGTGTTCTCCCTGCATATGACAAATTTTTTGAACCCCTGGTCTTGGATTCTGCAAGTCATTTTGTCCAGAAGCATTTTGTATGAAACTGAATTCTCTTTGATCAGCAATCCATCTCATAATACTTGAAACGTATTCCAGGCACACTACAAACAACAAAGGTGATAATGGGTCCCCTTGTCTGAGCCCTCTCTTTCCTGATATATCCCCATACACCCCTCCATTTATAGTTATTGAGTATCTTGTTGTTTGAACACATGTTATAACCCATCCAATGTATTTCCTAGGGAAGTTTAAAGCATGTAGCATCTCCATCACAAAATTCCATTCAACTGAATCATATGCCTTTTTTAAGTCAATCTTTATAAGGCAGCTGCTTGTGGTATTCTTCCTGTTATAAAGTCTCACCAAATCCTGGCAGATTAAACTATTTTGTACTATAGATCTACTAGCTACAAAACCACTTTGATTCTCAGACACAATCCCTGGTAGCACTTTTTTCAACCTTATACATAACATTTTTGAAATAATCTTGTATAAGGTATTACAACATGATATAGGTCTATAATCTCCTACTGAGTCAGCATTTGCATATTTAGGGATTAGAGTGATAATGGTGGAATTTATACCTCTGAGCATGTCACCTGTTCTGAAAAATTCCAATACCCCTGTTGTGACCTCTTCCCCTATTATGTTCCACGTTTCTTTAAAGAACTGACTGACATATCCATCCCGACCCGACGCTTTATCTCCTCCTATAGCCCATAATGCTTGTTTAACTTCAGCTCTAGTAAATTCCGCAACCAATTCTTGTCGTTGCCTTTCTGTCACTAGCGTCCCAGTTCTCACCAAATTACTATCCACATTGGTTTTATCCTCTGCTGCAGTTCCTAGTAGAGTAGTATAGTAATCAATAAAGGCTTTCACTATACCATCCACCCCTTGCCTGTGGATTCCATCTTTATCGTTTATAGAAAAAATCTTGTTTCCATTTCTTCTTGCCTTAAGTTGTGTGGGAAAAAACTTTGTATTCTGATCTCCCTCCTTTAACCACTGTAATTTACATTTTTGTTGGAGGAAGCTCATATGAGCTTTCCTCTATTTTTTATATTCTAGTGCTGCAGCTGCTTCCTCCGCTATTAAAGTAGTATTTTTTGGGTCCAACTGTAATTTGATTTGGCATTTCATAAGTACCTCCTCTGCTGCTTCAGTCTGTTTTTCCACTTCATGAAATCTTTCTTTATTCAGCTTGCTTAGAACTCCTTTGAGTCTGTGTAGTTTGCTCACTACCTGGAACATCTTCCTGCCTTGCCTTGGTTCCTGCCAGCTATCTTTAACTCTGCCTTGAAATTCAGGTGCTTGACCCTACATATTGTAGTATTTAAACCTTGTTTTCTGGTGGTACGTACCTTCTTCCCATTGCACAATTGTTGGACAGTGATCTGAGAGACCTTCAGTCAGAAATCGTGCTTCACTCGCTGGTAACTTCGTGTGCCATTTATGATTTACTAACACTCTGTTTATTTTACTAACTACTCTTGCTTCCCCTTGCTGTTTATTTGTCCATGTAAAGTACGCCCCTGAGTATTTCAGGTCTAGTAGATTACAGGATTCCATACATTGTTTTAAATCCCTTATCTCGGCAGATGTAACTCTACTACCCATTCTTTCTTCCACATTCAAAATATTATTAAAATCTTCCATGACTACCCAAGGTTTCTGTATAGTGCTATGTAAGATTATGAGATCAGCCCATAATCCTTACCTCACATTACCATCATTCATTCCATACACCATAGATATCTCCATTGCATGACCTGTGCCTTTATGTTCCACTTGACAATGTATGAGTTGCTCTGTAATACGGCTGATATTTAGATTATATATTGTAGGTTTCCAGATAATCCAAATCCTACCACCAGGATGACTATTATAATTTGTGACTAACGACCAATCTTTACATATGTTAAGAGTAGCAGAAATGGCTTTTGCTCTCTTAACTCTTGTTTCTAGGAGGCCAAACATACTGATTTTCATACTGTGCAGAAAAATCTGCAATTCATGTTGTTTATCAGCTTTGTTTAGCCTCCTAGTATTCCAAAGCCCAATTCTATCCGTTCGGCGGTGTAGACACATGATTTTTGCTCTTCCCTCAATTTTAAATATTTATATATTATTTTGATTATTATTTTTATTTTTAATAAAAATAAATAATTAAATAAAATTAACTTCAAGATATTTTATTTTTATTCTAATTTTAAAAATAATATAAAAAATAATAAATAATTTTTCTTTTATAAATTTTTAATAAATAAATAAATAATTTTAATACTATTATATTATATTTATATTTTTCTATTTATAAATTGTTATTATATTTTGTTAAATATAAAATTAATTAATTATTATTATTTCATGTATTTATTTTATTTATTATTATTACTATTATTTTCTATATAAAATAAAACCAAAAAAAATAAGAAGAAGAAAAAAAAATTGAATTTTAAAACTCTTTCTTCTCTGCTAATGAGATTCCCTCCTCAAAAAGTTAACTGCCCCCAACCAAATTCCATTTATTTAAAGGATTCTCTCCCCCAGAACAAACTACGTACTTTTGATATCCATCAAAAATCAGATATTAAAAAAAACATCAGATAAAAAAATTCAAGATAGAAAAACTTCAAAAAATATCATCAGATAAAAAAGAGAAAAAGGTGTCAAATTGAAGTCAAGTTTTTGAGTTCAAATTCGGTGACGATATTCAAGTTTTTCCGCTTTATTTCATAAACAGGTTCTTGTTCGAATTTATGTTATTTACTGTATGATTTTTTATAATAAAGTAAAACATGTTTAAGTTTGTGTTAATGAACTTATTATTTGATATGTAATATTATTTGTTTATTACATTGAATCAAAAAAAATTAGATATAGCAATATATTCATATACATTGATATATGCCTATACCTGTAATTACTGATGCAACTATAAAATTCATTATCCTCACAACTCATTCATATATCTTCACACACAGTAACAAAATATGCACATACACTAATCATCATACGTCATACAGATAATATTCGTTCACACAAATTCAATACTTATGGGAATAAAAATCAGAGAGAAACGGAAATAATAAAAAAAAGAGATATGTCTAGCGAAATGTATCGCCAGAACCATCGTCCCGTCAAGAAAACCAACCACCCATTACCCGCAATTTGTTGGAATCTCTCTGGGAGATGCTACCGGTCGCTATCACGGTGAAACATGCCGAAAATCGTTACACCGATGAGACGATTTCGCCGGCGCCGCTTTCTTCACCGGGATGCCGCACCACTCCCTTTCCCTCTTCCCTTCCCGTCGCTGGAAAATCATCATCCCATCTAAACGAACCCATTTTCGGGTTTATTCCGGCTGATTCTTGTCGGAATCGCCACGCCAGCACCTTCAGATCCTGTCACTGTCTTTTCTTCTCCTTCCTCGCGTCGACCAACCCTCGCTCTCCTTTTCTCTCTCCCGCGCCACCACCGCCCAGATCTGGCCGGAATATCACCGACGAAGCTTCGCGCTGCCACTGCTGATTCCCTCTTTCCTTTACCCACTTTTCGAAGACACCAGTGAAATATCGACGCGCAGGTCAGCCAACAGAGGCTGCCGCTGGCGCTCTCTTCCGTTCTTGGTATCGATTATCCATTTTACATATGTTCGTACCTTGTTATTGAAAGAAGAGAGAGGGAATGATTTTTTCTTTTGGGAAAAGAAAGAAGAAAGAAATAGGGTCCAGGGATTTATGTGTATATATAATTTATTTTATACAGTATAGAGCAAGATTAATATAATATGGATTATTTTATAATTTTTTATTATTATTATATTATATTGTTTTATTTTTGTCATTAATAAGATTTTATTATTATTATATTATGTTTATTTGTCTTTATTAGTAAGATTTTATTATTTTATTATGTTTATTTGTCGTCATTAATAAGATTTCATTATTTTATTATTTTAATTAATTATTTTTAAATAAAATTGCTCTAAATCACTATTAGAATTAGATAGAACTTTTAGTAAGAACGTCTTTAATATTAGATAAATTTTAGACGTGTTTATAATATTTATCTCGATTAAGAATGCGGTGTACGCATCTTTCTGAGACCTTTAAAAATAATTCGAGGATACAATACATCTTCTATTTTGCAGACAATAATAAAGAGTCATTTCCTTTTGATTAGGGATTCAAAAAGGTGACTTGGAACACCATAACTTGATTCTAAGTGGTGACTCTGAAATTAAAATAATCCCTATTCAAAACCGTCACTTTTATTGGAAAACCCCTTTGACCTTGAAGCCTCGAGCGAAAAAAGGGGTGTGACATCTCTGGCGACTCTACTGGGGACAATAAGAATTCAAGCTTTTTATATTAACTTATACTTGCTTAATTATTGTTAATATTGTGTTTGTTGGCTTTATATACTACTTGTCGCTCATTTACTGCTTTGATATTGTTGAACTGTTTTATAAACTATTTTCTCTCGTGTACCCCCTCTGAGTCTCTGAAATAGGATAGAAGGAATGCAGCGTATGCATCCTAACTTTCTTTTGAGATAGCCGGAGTGTCAAGGCACCTAGTGAAGGATTATAGCCACGCATGTTAGGCGGGGTTCGAATCGACAATGAAGGCAGTGTTGCCCTGCTACCGACCAAGTTGTCCCTCCCCAGATCGAGTGTTCACTCGGGTAAGCCAATCTAGACACTAATCCCTATTAGGCTTAAACTTAGAAGAACTGAAAACTCAGAATCTAGTTATCCTTTTTAGGCATCATTTTATTTGCATCATATGCATTTGACTTAGCGAGACTTGGCACTGGGACCGGGTCTGTCTAGGATAGGTGACCTACTTTATAAAGACCAACATGTGCATCCTACGTGCTCTTTGACATTTATTTGGAAGGCTTATTTTATTGTTGACCGACTTTCTAGGCAACTTTCAAATACAAAAAAATTATATTATCCTTAAATTCATTGAATTATTTTTCAAAGGAATTTTATTTTTTTAAAAAAAAAAAAGAAAAATTTTAAATATAGAATAATATACTTTTAGAGTTTTCTTGAACTACGAGAGTCTGATTTTCACTTTTTAGTGGGATACGTAAGATGTCCTATCTGGGATACGACCCTGGTTTTGAAAAATAATAATAATATATTTATTCACAAATTTATAGAAGGATATTTTCGAAAAAATAATAAGAAGAAGAAAAAATGATTATTTTCATGAATATTATTATCTTTATTTTATTTTCCCTTTTTCAAAATTAATTTTAACATAAAAAACATAATAGCCTGAACCTTTAGAGGTCGTGAGCTGAATTTTTATAAAATAATAAAATATGTAAACATATATTTTAACAGTCTTAAACCTTTAGGGATTGTGAGACTAAAAATTTTATACAACTTCATACATAAAATGATCATTCTATTTTTCTTTATTTCTAAATCATTTTATTTTATTTTCGTTCTCTTAAGTGTATTTAGGGAGGTATTGTCTCCAAACACATAGTTAAATTGTCTAGAGGTATTTTATTGTAAAATTTTTGATGGAGTCAATTTAAATAAATGTTTTTCCTAAAAATATTATCAGTCATGTTTTTCTCATTTTGATTTTGATAAAATTGTTCTTTGCAACTAAGTCCGAATAATGGTCGCACTAGGTTTCACAAGTCAAGTTGTAAATTCTTTTCAAATTGATAAATTAAGTTCTGTCTAATTCTAATCATTTATTAATCTTATGTCCCTGTCAATAGGTATAAAATGTCTCCCCCTGTTCGTGGAAAGCGTCCAAAGAGAAAGCGAGATGGGAGTGTACCACTTCAGGTTATGGATTGTACCCCTTTGCAGCTTTGGTTGTGGTGGAACGAAATGGAGACATTCGATTATGATGAGATACATAAGTATTTTGATTTTTTGACGAGTATTATGACAATCAAGCCTGATAGGGAGGTGATTGATGCGTTACTAACCTGCTGGGACCCGAAGAATAATGTGTTTCATTTTTTGGATTTTGAGTTGACTCCTACTGTAGAAGAGATAGCAGCCTATGTTGGATATGGGGATATGAATCGGAAGAAACTTATAGCCTCGAGACTCATTTCGATAAACAAATTCAGCAAACTCATGAATATACGAAACTCAAAAGAAAAATCGATGAAAAAAGGTTGGGTTTCCATGCAGTTTTTGTACGCTAGATACGAAAGGCAAGAGAGGTTCAAAAATTATGGTAAGCAACTCTGTAATAAGGGGAATTTTGAAGCTTGTAAGGTTCACAGACGATTTGCATTCATGGTAGCCTTGTTAGGCACTATGTTCTTCCCAAGGAGAGAATAAAAAATTAACATTCATTTAGCACGAGTGGTAAAGATACTGATTAAGAAAGATTACACTATGGTACCAATGATCTTGGACGATATTTACCGTGCTCTGACCGTTTGTCAGAAAGTAAAGAGTTTTTTCGAGGGATGTAATATTTTGATACAGATGTAAATTGTGGAGCATCTTTACCGATGCCCTATATTGGCAAGGTTTAATCCTGAACAATTTAATCACATCAATGATTATAAAGAAAGGTTAGAGAAATATAAATGCCCAGAAGGAATTAAAGATTGGGATAAGCTTTTTCATTCTTTGACTGCTGATAAAATCACTTGGAATCTACCTTGGTTCCCTTGGAGACAAGTCATACATGGTTCTATCATTCGGGCGTTCTTGTTATTAATGGGTATCAGGGGTATTCAACCATATGTTCCATTGAGAGTTCTACGTCAGCTGGGCAGGCGTCAAATAATTTCTATAACAGAAAATATGACTGAGTTTGTATTTGAGGTTAGACCAGAGATTCCACTTTTGGAGGAATTGGCCTAGCAGATTTGGGAAGTTTGTCGTGTCATGGGGATTAAAACAATGGTGATAGAGTGGGAGAAAGTAGAAGTACATCCAGATTATCATGAATGGTTTGAAGAATAGTTGAGTCCTCTGGTCAGACCGGAAAGAACGGTTAAGGGACCTATAGATCAGGAAGCTGCAATCAGGATAACGATCGAGAGAGCCATGCGAGAACATTATTAGGCGAATCAAGCTTTGAGATCAGAATTAGAGCATGCTAGGGCAAAAATAGATGAACAACAAAGGAAATTTGCTAAAGACAGAGCAAAGTCAGCAGATATTGAGGTTGCACTTTGGGGACAAATCAAGCTTGCTACTACTAGGGGGTCACACGTTGCAAAACTTGTCACATCTCACCGACAACAGTTGCAGGAAGTTAAATAGAACATGCCAGAAGAATTTGATCGAGGGAGATCTCAGTGGATTTGTGAAAGAGGAATATTGCGAGAACAGTTGGAGGTTGCTTCTGCTAATAAACAACTTACAAGAGAGATAGTTGATTTTTGAGATCGATAGGCCTATGAATGGGATCAGGCCTTCAGTTCCCTTCGAGGGAAGGTCTATCATGTAGCATAGGATACTGCCAGAATGGGTTTGGATTATCAGCAATTGGATCGTGAAGACTTTTTGGCACAAGTTTCAGCTTTTGCACAGCATCTCACTACTTCATTAAAGGACATATATTTGAGTTTAGGAGGACATATTAAGCCGAAGTCTCCTTGAATGGATAGTTGTTTTCTTTATCATAGTTTTTCCTTTTCAGTTTTAAAACTTTTTGTTTAGATGTTATGTCTTTTGGTTTTATTTGTCAGATGTCAGTTGGTAGGTTTTATTTTAGGAGTTGGGTTAGTTATGTTGTCGTATTTATATTATGTAATGTAATGAACCTGACTATTTATTTCCATAAATATTACATATGTTTTACTTTACTTACTTTATTTATTTTCTTTAATAAAAAATAATTAAAAAAAGAGACAAAACAATCTTTTGTTAATTTTTTTCCGAACTACGCAAGATCTGATTCATATCCTAGCATGATACGTAGGCAACCTCTAAGGGGTTAGATCATAATTTTTGAAAAATATATGCCTTTAAAAACTGGGATGAAACACAAAGCCTCCCAGGATAGGTTAGAAAATGCATATAGAAGCATGACATATAACGTGGCATTATAATGTGTTAAATATGTAACACTCACCTGTTTGGTACTTGGTAATAGAAAGATAAAGTAGTTGGTGGTTGGTTTGTGGTTAAACTGGCATCACATCCGTACAACACCAGATACAAGGGAAAAAAGAAAATGACCCGCAAGGAAGGTGTAGGGTCTGGCAGTAAGGAGGAGTAAAATCAATTGATTTCGCAAAAACTAGCATCAATGGAAGAGATTAAGTTATTGAAACAACATATGGCAGAGATGTACCAAGATTGGTTGAATGGACAAGCCCCGCCTTCTTCAATCCCTGGACTTTCGACTTCGAATGATCCAAATCCTACTTCAGCTCAAACTAGCGATCCATTATACCCACATGGATTCGATCTATTTTATAATGTGGCTGGAGTTTCTGGTACTTCTACCATGCGCCCATCAAATTCGTCTGTCACAAATAACCCATTTTTCACTTCTGTAGCACCATCTACCGTGGGCTATCAATTAACAACACAGAGAAATATGGGAGAACCAAGTCATGATATGTTGTATCCTCCTGAAATGACTTTCAAATACCAAAATCCATATTATCATGCTCATCAACACTATACTCCTATCGTGATTGAGAAGATTGATAAGAATAAAGAACGGGAGAAGATGGCCAGAAAAGTTAGAAGCTTAGAGCAGAGTATAAGAAATAGGCAAGGATTAGGAAGACCAAAGAGTGTTTCATACAAGGATTTATGTATGTTTCCTGACGTTCATCTATCGTTGGGATTCAAAATGCCAAAGTTTGATAAATATGAAGGTCATGGAGATTCTGTGGCTCACTTGAACAAGTTCTATAATCAATTAAGGGGCGCAGGAAGAAAATAGGAATTATTGATGGCTTACTTTGGAGAAAGCCTAATAGGAATAGTTTCTGAAAGGTTCATTGATCAAGACATTTCTCGTTGGCACGCATGGGATGACATAGCTTGGGATTTCGCTCAACAATTTCAATATAACATTGAGATAGTGCTAGATCGCACTACGTTTGCCAACATGAGAAAAAAATGACCGAAAATTTTTGAGTATATGCCGTCAGATGGAGAGAGCAGGCTTCAAGAGTCAGACCATCGATAAAAGAATCTAAAATGAATGATATTTTTTTGCAAGCACAAGAACCTGATTATTTTCATCATTTACTCTTTACTATCGGAAGCATATTTGTCGAAGTTATCAAAATTGGAGAGATGGTAGAAAATAGAATCAAATCAGGAAAGACTATCAGCCAAGCTGCTTTGAAAGAAACAACACAGGCAATTCAAAGTGGTACAGGAAGTTTCGATGGAAAGAAAAGAAAAGAGGATGTAGCAACTGTCGTGCTAAGTCCACAACAAAATTGGAGGGGTGTGCGTCAACCATACAAAATTCATTATGTTTTGTTCCTTTACCTCAATACCCTATTTACAATGCACAATCATATGCTCGGGCTCCTTGTTACCCGCAATGGTGTGCACCAGCCATCCAAAATCATCTACCAGTCCCGCAAGTTCAAAGAGGCCTTCCCAGGTCTAATTTTCAGCCTAGAGCAGACTTTAAAAGGGATAGCATGGTAAAAGATAATTTCACTCCTATTGGAATATCTTACACCAGTTTATTTCATAGGCTGAGAAAAATGAATGTTCTAAACCCAATTGAGAGAAGGATACCGAATCCTCCTCCGAAGAACTTGGACTATTCTAGAAGATGTGAATACTATTTTGATGCCCCAGGGCACGACACAGAGAAATGTTGGTATCTGAAAAGAGTCATTCAAGAGTTGATTAATACCCAACAGATCATCGTAGAAAGTCCAGATGCTGCAAATGTCAATCAAAATCTGCTGCTATATCATAATGAAACAAACATGCTCAATGTGGTACTCAGTGGTGAAGATGCTACGATTTTCTTTAAGCCGATTATTAAAATTAAAACTAATTCGAAAAAATTTGCAAATGTTGTAGATTTGACAAAACAAAAGCCTGCAGAAGCAGAGTTGGTGATAAAAAAACTCGAATCATCGAATATTCTCGTGGTGGTGGGGAAAGAGATTTTAGAAAATATAGGGTCAAGTCAAATAAAACCAAAACTCATTATTCTCGAAAAATCCAATAAGCCTCTTTTAATTATAAAAGGAGCTCTCATAGCTCCTATTGTTATTAAACCAGTGTCACAATTGCCTATGGTTCATACCAAGGCAGTCCCTTGGAATTATGATCGTGTTGTGGTGATGCACAAAGGGAAAGAAGTGATTGAAGATATAGATAAAGTAAGGGGTTTAACTCAATCTGGAAGATATTATGCTCCAGTAGAGTTAAGAAAGAATAAATAAGGCAGTGAAGAATAAATAACAGTCAAGAATCCTGTCACTGATGAAAAAGCTGAAGAATTCTTAAAGAAAATGAAATTGCCAGAACATTCTGTTGTAGAACAGTTGAAGAAGACACCAGCACAGATTTCTTTATTGTCTTTATTGATACATTCAGAGGAACACCACAAGGCTATAATAAAGATTCTTAAAGAAACATATATTCCCAGTGAGATTAGAGTGAATCAGCTGGAAAAAGTTGTTGGAAGGATCCTTAAAGCAAATAAAATTACTTTCTCAGACGATGAATTGCCTATGGAAGGTACTGAGCATAACAAAGGTCTGTACGTTTTTGTGAAATGTGAACATTTCATCGTCACTCGAGTGTTAATTGATGGAGGATCAGGCGCTAACATTTGTCCTATGTCAAGTTTTTAAAAGTTGAATGTTAATGTGGAAAGAATTCGACCTAATAATGTATGCGTCAAAGGTTTTGACGGATCAAAAACTGATGCCATTGGTGAAATAGAGTTCATATTGACAATTTGACCCATAGAGTTTGCTATGGATTTCCAAGTGCTGAACGTTGAAACTTCATACAATATGTTATTGGGAAGGCCATGGATTCATAGGGCTAAAGCAGTCATATTAACATTGCATCAAATGGCCAAATTTGATCACGACAGGCAAGAAATAATTGTTCATAGTGAAGGACATTTATCCATGTATAAAGACTATTTTGTTTCCTCCATCAAAGAAGATACTACAGATAATTTGTTAATTCATCAAGCTTCTGAGGTAGTAGCTGTTGAGCATATCCTCGAGGGGAATCTCATCGCAAGACCATAATTGTCCTCTGCATCTATTATGGTAGTGAATGAAATATTGAAGCATGGTTTCAAACCAAGAAAAGGTCTAGGATATTTTTGCAAGGCATAGTTCATCCGGTAAACCTCTATGAGAACTTTGGTACTTTTGATTTGGGATACGAGCCTACTTCTGAAGATATAAAAAAGGCTAAAAAGCATAATAAAGAGTCATGGTCACTTACCAAGCCGATATCACCACTTCACGAGTCTTTCATCAAATTCAGTGTTGTTGGATCCTCCAAGTTACCTGCTGCAAAATCAATGAATGATGATGATGCAGAGTTGATTGGCCTTTTCCAGAATATGTTCATTGAAGCTGATATGGTTGCAATTGGAGAAGGCACTAGCAATGCAGATATGTAGTTTTTCGGCCCTAATGTCCAGCTTAACAATTGGGAGGCCACTCCTCTCCCTATTATAAAGGAGTTTGGGTAGTTTATTTATTTTTCTTACAGTCTTAGTAGTTTGTTTGTTTTTACTCCTATAATTTGAATCATTCTAGAATTGTAATTCATAACTTTAAACTTGGTATTTTAGGTTAAAACTCTTTCTATCTATGCTTTTAATAAAGCACAGTTTCCCTTCATTTTATTTTGAGTCTGATTTTTATTTATCTATTTTCTATCATACAGTTCTTTCTATGTCGATTCTAATGATAGACATGCATGAAGAATTATCAACCAGATTTAAAAACACAATCTAATTATGAAATAATGAATAAAGAAGTTGAATACAATGAAGGAGAAGCATTTGAGGATATAAGAAAAGATTTCAAACAGTTTGAGAATAAGACAAATCCCAATTTGGAAGAAATTGAGGCGATCAATTTAGGAGATCATGAAAATATTAGGGAGACTAAGATAAGTGTACATGTTCAACCACAACAAAAGAAAGCTATAATTGAAGCTTTGCATGAGTATAAAGACATCTTTGTGTGGTCTTATGATGATATGCCCGGTTTGAGCACTGATTTGGTAGTTCACAAGTTGCCAATGATCCTATTTTTCCTCCTGTCAAGCAAAAGCAAAGTAAGCTCAAAACTGACATGAGTGTAAAAATTAAAGAAGAAATCATGAAGAAACTTGAGGCTAAAGTCATTCGAGTGGCCCAGTATCCTACTTGATTGGCAAATAGTGTCCCTATTCCAAAGAAGGATGGCAAAGTTTGAATGTGTGTTGATTATCGTGATCTAAATAAGGCGAGTCCGAAAAATAATTTTCCACTTTCCAAATATGGTAGGAGCAGTTCTTATTTTTGAATCAGGACAATATTATCCTATAACAGCCCAACTTCGATTCTATTGTACCAATAATATGGTAGAATACGAAGCTTGCATTCTGGGATTGAGATTAGCCATTGACATGAGTATTCAAGAACTGTTGGTATTGGGAGATTTAGATTTATTATTCCACCAAATTCAAGGAGATTGGGAGACTCGTGATTCGAAACTCCTACCATATAGAGGTTGTTTGCAAGATCTTTGTCAACAATTTATATCAGTGGAGTTCAAAAACATTCTCAGAACTCATAATGAGATTGCTGATTCTTTAGCAACCTTATATTTGATGCTTCAACATCCCGAAAAAACTTATATTGATCCTTTGCATATATAGATTCATGATCAACATACATATTGCAATGTTGTTGAGGAAGAACTTGATGGAGAGCTGTTGTTCCATGATATCAAAGAATATATTCAGACTGGAAAATATCCTGTACATGCTGATGGTAATCAAAAGAGAACTATTAGACATTTGTCTAGTGAATTTTTCCTAAGTAGAGGAATCTTGTATAAGAGGACTCCTGATTTGGGACTTTTGAGGTGTATAGATACTAAAAAGCTTCAAAAATCATGACTGAAGTACATTCTAGGATTTGTGGACCACACATGAGTGGGTATGTTTTGGCAAAGAAAATACTCTGAGCAGGCTATTATTGGATCACTATGGAGCGAGATTCTATCAGTTTCGTTTGAAAATGTCATGAATGCCAGGTACACGGAGACTTGATACATTCTCCTCCATCTGAGTTGTATACAATGACTGCTCCATGGCCTTTTGTGGCTTGGGGAATAGACGTAATTGGACCAATTGAACTAAAGGCCTCGAATGGATATAGGTTCATCTTAGTAGCCATTGATTATTTCACGAAGTGGGTGAAAACAACGACTTTCAAGTCAGTGACCAAGAAAGCGGTGGTTGATTTTATTCAATCCAACATCATTTGTCGGTTTGGCATTCTAAATTTCAAGATTGACTTAATTTCAAGCTCAATTAGTGGATAAAAGTTGTAATGATTGGTGTGGGTAGATCTGGCTTTTTTATTCAAAATGCATGTCATAATCACCAGAATCGGTTTCCACATTCAGATAAGTTTTCTTTTTGTTTTGAGAAAGAGATGTCTATTGTCTTTTTCTTTTTATTTTATTTTAATTTTTTATTTTTGGTGTCCTTGTCATCAAACGAAAATTTTTGTTGTCTTTTGAGTCAAATTCACGTCAGGTCGAGTGAGAAAGGACTCCAAACTCTCTACCAACTCCTTTAAGGGTACAAAGCAAGACAAAGGGTCGATGCATAGAGACAATATTTCAAAGTAAAAGTAAGGTACTCAAGATGATGGTTATTTGACCATTTTAAACTCGTGAAAATCTAAGGGATGTATTGGAAGCTAAACTCAAAAGCATCATACAACAGAAACATGATTTGAATTGAGGATGGCAAGTGCGAGAGCGGCCACTTCAAAAGCCAAATGCCACAAACCAACCACCACATGTTTTAAAACTCACAATTTTTTTTGTATGAACAGAGATGAGATATTCTTTTTTACACTAAAGTTTTCAAATAAAGGATGCAATTCCACATTTCTGTCAACGTAAAAATCATGATTACAGTATATGATGATGGATCTCGGTCATGGTAAACTTTATTCTTTGTGAGATGTATTAAGATTCGGTGACACACAAATTTTTCTAGTACAAGCTGGGACAAAATTTTATGTGTGTTGTATGGAATTTATTCTTTTGCACAGGACCATCCTGAAGAATGGAAATTTACTTTTGCTCAGAACCCTTCTGAAGAATGGGAATTTATTTTTGTACAGGACCCTCCTGAAGAATGGGAATTTACTTTTTTCTCAGAACCTTCCTGAAGAATGAGATGTTATTTTTCTGTTTCACCTTTTATTTTGAGTTCAGGAACATATTTGAAAATAAAAAATTATAAGTCCAGGAGCCCGTCTGAAGAACAGGGTGAAAAAAAAAGGTCCAGGATCCCGCCTGAAGAACAGAGTGAAAAAATTGTAAGTCCAGAAGCCCGCCTGAAGAACAAGGTGAAGAAAAAGGAAGTTCAGGAGCCCGCATAAAGAACAGGGTGAAGAAATTGTAAGTTCAGGAGCTCGCCTGAAGAACAAAGTAAAGAAATTGTAAGTCCACGAGCCCGCCTGAAGAACAAGGTGAAGAAATTGTAAGTCCAGGATCCTACCTGAAGAACAGGGTGAAGAAAAAAAAAGTTCAGGAGCCCGTCTGAAGAACAAGGTGAAGAAATTGTAAGTCCAGGAGCCTGCCTGAAAAATAGAGTGAAGAAATTGTAAGCCCAGGAACCCGTCTGAAGAATAGGATGAATAAATAACAAGTCAGGGACCCGCCTGAAGAACAAGGTGAATATTCAAGTTCAACTCATGAAAATTCAAATCAAGATTCTAGAGATTGCAATTTTCATTTGTAATTTTTCAATTTTTATTAGTCATTTGAATATAAAGGCAGAAGTTGTTAACCGGAAACTCGACGGTATCTCACTCGATTTTAACTTTTTTCTCTCACCAAATTATCTTTGAATTACTCATGACCTGATTCTCTTATAACCCGGGATAGGTAGGACGTCCAAAAATAGGACTCGGTCACATTTTTCTTTTTCTTTTTCTTTTTATCTTTACCGTTCAAATAATTGGATGTTCAAAAATCTTATCTTGTCTACTTCTTTGTATGAAAACTCTTCGAGATTTCACACAAAGAGGGGAAAAATATAGACACATGATTTTTGATCTTCCCTCTATTTTAAATATTTATATATTATTTTGATTATTATTTTTATTTTTAATAAAAATAAATAATTAAATAAAGTTAACTTCAAGATATTTTATTTTTATTTTTATTTTAAAAATAATATAAAAATAATAAATAATTTTACTTTTATAATTTTTTAATAAATAAATTAATAGTTTTAATACTATTTTATTATATTTCTATTTTTCTATTTATAAATTGTTATTAAATTTTGCTAAATATAAAATTAATTCATTATTATTATTATTATTGTTATTATTTCATGTATTTATTTTATTTATTATTATTACTATTATTTTCTATATAAAATAAAACCAAAACAAATAATTTAAAAAAAATTAAATTTTAAAACTCTTTCCTCTTATCTGCTAATAAGATTTCCTCTCCAAAAAGTCAACTATCCCCCCAAATTCCCTCTATTTAAAGGACTCTCTCACCCCAGAATAAATTACGTACTTTTGACATCCATCAAAAATCACATATGAAGAAAAAACATCAGAAAAAAATCCAGATAGAAAAACTTCAAAAAATATCATCAGATAAAAAAGAGAAAAGGTGTGAAATTGAAGTCAAGTTTTTGAGTTCGAATTCGGTGACGATATTCAAGTTTTTCTACTTTATTTCATAAACAGGTTCTTGTTCGAATTTATATTATTTACTGTATGATTTTTTATAATAAAGCAAAACATGTTTAAGTTTCTGTTAATGACCTTATTATTTGATATGTAATATTATTTGTTTATTATATTGAATAAAAAAATTTAGATATAGCAATATATTCATATACATTGATATACCTGTAATTACTGATGCAAATATAAAATTCATTATCCTCATAGTTCATTCATATATCTTCACATACAGTAATAAAATATGCACCTACACTAATCATCAAACGTCATACAGATAATATACATTCACGCAAACCTACTGATTTCAATACTCATGGGAATAAAAATCAGAGAGACAGGGAAACAATTAAAAAAAAGATCTGTCTATCGAAATGATCGCCAAAACCATCGTCCCGTCAAGAAAACCAACCACCCATTACCCGCAATTTATTGGAATCTCTCCAGGGAGATGCTACCGATCGCTATCATGGCGAAACACGCCGGAAATCGTTACACCGGTGAGATGGATTTCACCGGTGCCGCTTCCTACACCGGAATGTCGCACCACTCCCTTTCCTTCTTCCCTTCCCATCGCTGGAAAATCATCATCCCATCAAAACGAACCCATTTTCGGGTTTATTCCGGCTGATTCTTGTTGGAATTTCCACGCCAGCACCTCCAGATTCTGTCACTGTCTTTTCTTTCCCTTCCTCGCATCGACCAACCCTCGCTCCCCTTTTCTCTCCCCCGCGCCACCACTGCCAAAATCTAGCCCGAATCTCACCGGCGAAGCTTCGCGCTGCCACTGCTGATTCCCTCTTCCCTTTACCCACTTTTCAAAGACACCAGTGAAACATCGACGTGCAGGTCAGCCAACAGAGGTTGTCGCCGGTGCTCTCTTCCGTTCTTGGTGTCCATTATCCATTCTACATATGTTAGTACCTTGTTATTGAAAGAAGAGAGAGGGAATGTTTTTTTTGTGTGAAAAGAAAGAAGAAAGAAATAGGGTCTAGGGATTTATGTGAATATATAATTTATTTTATACAGTATAGAGCAAGATTAATATAATATGGATTATCTTATAATTTTATTATTATTATTATATTATGTTGTTTTATTTTTATTGTTAATAAGATTTTATTATTACTATATGATGTTTATTTGTCGTCATTAATAAGATTTTATTATTATTATTATTATATTATGTTTATTTTTCGTCATTAATAAGATTTCATTATTTTATTATTTTAATTAATTAATTTTAAATAAAATTGCTCTAAATCACTATTAGAATTAGATAGAACTTTTAGTAAGAACGTCTTTAATATTAGATAAATTTTAGACGCGTTTATAATATTTATCTCGATTAAGAATGTGGTGTACACATCTTTCTGAGACCAAAATAATTCGAGAATTCAATATTGCACTTCGGCAAAGTTCACCTTAAAATTAATTTTCACCAGTTTAATACAAGAGTTTTAAATAATTTTAGTATACTAAAATAAGCAATTTTTGGGCCTACTAACATAACTATCAAAATAGTTTAAGTTAAGATAAGTTAATAAAAGCAACCGTGCTAGAACCATGGGACTCGAGGGGTGCCTCACACCTTTTCCTCGGTCAATAGAATTCCTTACTCGGTCTTCTGTTTTTGCAGACAATAATAAAGAGTCATTTTCTTTTGATTAGGGATTCAAAAAGGTGACTTGGAATACCATAACTCGATTCCAAGTGGCGACTCTGAAGTTAAAATAATCTCTATTCAAAACCGCCACTATAATTAAAAAAATCCTTCAACCTCAAAGCCTCGAGCGAAAAAGAGGTGTGACAGGCAGGGGTGCCTTTCCACCCCCTGCATTCCCAGGGCTCGGACCTCTCCTACTACCATCTTGTTCGGGTAGTCTTACTGCATCATTTATATATATATCTTCTGTAAGTGATTTAGAAGAGTTACTTGTCTCTATTTTGCTTTCATTATTATCTTTCACAGCCAACACGTTGTTCCCTTGTACCTCTGTCCATGTATCCCGATCACCAAGATCCTTTGTTTTTGGTTGATCATGAGCTTACTTTTCTTTCATGTCTCTTTTTCTTTGTTCCTATTCCTTCCTTCTACATTCATTTTCACTATGTCTAAAATCTTTACATATTGGACATAGTATAGGCTTTCATTCATACACAATTTTTTGTTCAATCACTCTACCTATTTCATTCTCAAAGAGTACCAATTTAGGGTACTCCCTATTGATAGGTACCTCAACAAGCACCCTAGCAAACGTCATTCTTTCCCTATTTGTTGTGACATAATCTATTTTAATTAGATTTCCTACCAGGCTTGCTATCTTCGTCAACGCATTTTTCCCCCAATATTTGATATCCAATCCCATTTAACAGACCCAAATTGGGACTTTCTCCATTGCCTCTTTTGTAACATCAATGTTTGCTCTCCAGGGTTTAATCACCACTAGTTTTTTGTCAAACGTCAAAATTCCTTCCTCTACCACTCTTTCCCGCTCTTCTAGGCAATCAAATTGCACCAGGAAGACTCCTTTGTGCACTTGAGCCACTTTCTCAACTCCTCTATTTTTCCAGATTCAATTGAAAAAACCCTCCATCACTACTTTAGATGGGTTTGATCCCATCACATAACATACTACAGCTGTGGACCAATAAGCAATCTCATCTTTGACATATTATAGTGTAATTTTTATATTTTGATTAGGGTTCATCTCCATTGTTAGGTCCAAACCCTCTATACTTTTTGGTGTACCAACAATTCCACTCCACGTCGCTTGTCCTTTTTTTCTAGTCCTATTTCTATCGCACTTTTCTGCTTTTCAGCGAGTTTCTCTGTTTCAATCTCCTCCGCCCATGACCGACTTCCAAATACAGTTGTCGGTCTCACCTCTGGTGTTCCTTTCTGACTTTTGGATGACTCGCCCATCTGTGCGAAATCAATCGGCATGATTCCTTGTAGAATCTGAACATTTTTCATTTTCTTTGCATCAATAGTTTGGGGAACACCTCTAGGTGCCTTCCCTAGAGTTTCCTTCTCCAGTTGTCCTTTCTTCCCCCTCCCTCGAGCCTTTGTTTTCTACACCATGTTCAGCAGCTGCTAACCAAAAATCGTATTCTAGAGAGAGAGAGAATATTACCTAAATTTTCTACCATAATTAGAATTACTTTTCTTTATGAAAAAGGACTTCCTTATTGAAAAAGAAATCTTTTTCCTATTAGGTTTGCTCTTTATTAGAGGAAGAGTTTTGTAGTTTTATAAACATAAATAGAAGATCTCCTTTCTCAAGTCACAACACAATAACATCCATAATGTAGTCATTTAAGAGTTTTGTTTAGGGCGAGATTTTCTCCTAATAGGTTTTATGATTTTTCATAATTAGTTTTTCATATTTAGGTCGTTTGACCGAATCATATTAACAATATATTTTTATAGTATATTTTTATTTGTTGTTTGAATTATCACCATCTTGGTTTGCAAATTTTATGCTTCCGTATGACGCCCTCTTGATTTCAAACCCAACAAGTGGCATCAGAGCCTATGGTTCAATGGTCCAATGGTGTGGTGAGATGAGATTAAACAAGTTCAATAGGGGGTTCAATTTCAAGATACAACCAATTTGATGATAGTGAAGATCTTTGTTTAGCTACATGTGGAGAAGGAGTTTAAAGCATAGTTTCAACATTCATGCATGCAGCTGTATCTTTAAAATAAAAAATATGATATTTTTGAAATTATTTTTAACTCATAATATTTTAAACGTTATTTTTAACCATGACAAGCAGCAATGATGCAGATTAGATGTAGATTATGTAAAGAAAAAAAGAAAATCAAGATTGATTTGCCAAAAATTCAGGCTAATGGAAGATTTGTCACGATTTGCCCTGAATTTCCTACTTCACCTGATTTTCTACCATAATTAGAATTACTTTTCTTTATGGAAAAATATTTCCTTATTGGAAAAGATCTCTTTTTCCTATTAGGTTTCTTCTTTCTTGGAGAAAGAATTTTGTAGTTCTATAAATAGAAGATCTCCTTTCTTAAGCCACAACATAATAACATCCATAATGTAGTCGTTTAAAAGTTTTTTTTTAGGGCGGAGATTTTCTCCCAATAGATTTTATGTTTTTCATTATTAGTTTTTCATATGTAGGTCGTTTCACTACTAGAAAAAACAGGAAAAGCAACCACATGTGGTCGTTTTTTCTACTTTTGTGACCACAAAAACAATCAAAAGTTGAGGTCTCAAAAGCAGTGTTTTTTTTTAAAAGCGACCACACACTACCAAAAAACTGTTAAATTGTGGCAGTTTATTTATGGAGGTTATAAGAAATACCCACTACATATTTATTTTGTAGCGCTTATGTTAACTCCCACAAATAATTATTTTTGGGGCGGTTTAACTCTGGAGATTGTAAAAGCCCCCCACTATACTTTTGATTTGTGGCGTGTGTTTCAACATCCCTAAAATTCTCCTTGTTATGGTGATTTTCTTGTGTAGGGTTTTGCACTACAAAAGATCAGAATAATCCTGACGATTTATTTTGGGTGTAGTGACGGTTTATAACCACCATAATGAGCATAAAATGAAGGTTTTCAATGTTGCCAAAAATTCGTCTGTTATTAATACTATTTTGACGGTTTTAAGAGAACCGCCATAAAATGCTTGCATACTTAATTCATAATGACTTCTATAATTTGTATTGTGTCAGGTTCAAACTGTAATACCCTAAATATTTCTAGCTCAATCCAACCCGTTAGTACGTAGTTATAACACTTAGAAGCTGGAAAATAGCTTGTTTCAGGTAAGTTTCAGGTTTTTTAAATGGAGATTGGACCGTATTCGAATTGACAAAATAGTATCTCACCGTGAATAGTCCGTGTCGCAGTGAGTATCGCGATGAGCATGTCATCACGTTGCGATGAAGACCATTTTGGTATTGTCAATTTCTAGAGGGTCACCACGGTTACACCGTATCGCGGTGAACCCCAAAACAACAATTGTCACGATCCAGAGAGTCACCACGATTTCATCCCGTGACGGTGGGTATCGCGATGACCTACTCACCGCGTTGCAGTGAGGCCTTAATCGGCATCCTAGTTGCAGAATTTTAAATCGCAAAGGTAATCTTGTTTTTCATCAAGCCCCCAAATCTTGTAAACAAAAGATTAATCTTGAAATTGAGCAAAATATGCTCATTGTTCATCAAATTTCTCTCCATTAAAACCCTAGCTCTCAAATACAAGATCAAATCTCAATCAATCCTCTCAAATTCAGTAACCCAGGTATGTTAGATGTTCATCCTTGAGTTTCTTCCACCCATAGAGTTCAAGTATCCGGTTTAAATTGCAAAAATTATGATCCTTTCAAGTTATTTTGATTTTAGATTATGATTTCACCCATGAATCTCCATGAACTATGATTTTACACTATGTATAAATGAAATTATTGTTGCTATTCAATTCTCCACGTTTTAATATTGTGTTCATTGAATTAAATCATGATTTAGTGCTATTCATGTTGAATTCATGCTATTACTACAAGTCCCATAACATTCCCATGATTTGAATAAACTATGAACTACAAGTGTTTGATAAAATGCCTACAAGAGTGAAGATTTCATAAAGGCTTGCATGTTATGTCCTTTAAGCTCAAGTATAATGTTAACTATTTTTGTTTTTGAGTCCTGGGGGTATTGAATGCCCAAAATCCATAGCTTTCAATTAGTCTCATTTCAGAATCTTCAGAATAACTTCAGATTATGTTATGAGCATTATCAGAAAAGTCAGTTAAACTCAGAATAGTCTAGTATTTCAGTGTCTTTCAGTTGGGAGTAGGATTTAGCACCAAGCGAGTGTAGGGATGGCGACTTCCCCGTCAGATAGGCAGAGTCGCTAGTAGCAGTCCTTAAACTCCAAAACTACGTAGCCAGCGTAGGGGATAAAAAGTCACCCGTCAGTTTAGGCTTGACTATCTCGCAAGGGTTACCCGTCAATTCAGTCTTGACACCCTTAGTCCTTCGGGACAGTACATTAGTATAGTGGATCCACATAGCCAGTGTTAGTACCCATGTCACGATACTAACACCCTTCCAACTGGGGTTACAGGTTGGACTCCGATTAGCTCAGATCAGGGCATGTCGGTTAGATGATACCTCCCACAGTCTCAGTAAAGTTTCAGTCCAATAATCAGTTCAGACACTCAGTCTCAATGTTGTTTGACCAAAGCTTATAGATATCAGTTATTTCAATATTTCAATTTATAGATTTTATTCAGTTCATGTTACATGCTTGGTCATACATCCTCAGTATTTACAGATTTCACATATTCTTAGTAACTCCAGATTTTATGCCTTTTATTCAATACCTTATGTAATACATACATATTCAGGCGATTATTTATCCATGTTCATGAATCATGCTTATTAGTCTACCTCATTTAGCATACCAGTACATTCAAAGTATCGATCACATACTTTTTCTTTTGCGCTATGATGTATCATATCATAAGTTCGGATGCCCCATTCTCGAATTACGCTTAGACTTCTCAGGCTCACAGAAGTAGCAGTGGTGAGTCCTTATATTTCAAGGACGGACTATTTTACTTTACGTCTCTAGTTCAATAGTTAGTGGAGTTAGTTGGGGTCTGTCCCATCAACTCACAGTTATTCAGTTTAGAAGCTTTCAGACACTACAATCAGTTATTCAGTATTCAGATTTCAGTTGACATGTCAGTTAGTTAGTCAGTTTATCTCAGATTTCAGTATTTATTCAGACTCAGATAGTTATTTCTTCAGATTCATAATTCAGTATTTGTTTCAGATATTAAAACCTTACGGCATATCGATTATTCTTCCACATTTATGATTATGTTATTCAGTACTCACAGCAGGTACCAGCTCATGGGTTATTTTGTGGTCCCTCGGGACTGTAAGCACCATGTGACGCTAGAGTGTACTCTTGGGGCGTTCCACAAACAGTCATAAAATAAATATTTTATATGATCTGTTATAATTGCATAATATTTCGACAGTTTCACCCTACACAATAATTATTCTATTTACCAATTTCCAAGAATAATTTAATTTTTTGAAAATTTTCATTATTAGAATAAATATATTTCATAATAACGTATTCGGTGTATATTATTATACTATTTTAGGTATACGCGCTTCGCGCGTGTACCTCATTTTGATAAGTTTAAGTGCTACACTAAATACGATATTTATTTAATTAATAAAAATAAATTCAATTATTAAATTCAACATCGTTGGAGGTGTAAAGATGGAGAATTTATTCAATTACTTATATAATCTTTATAAATATCTAAAATACAAATAAGATAGGTGAAATATATTGACAACCCTTAAAATTAGTGTTGATGTTTTTAGTAAGTTGATGTTAGTTCTTGATAATCCATAAAGTTTTGCAATTTAACTTGGTTGCGTTGTAGAAGTGATAAATTTGACCTGCAAATTTCATATCATTTCAATCCCCTATTCTTGATCAAATAATTTGTATATTTTTTCTACCACATCAAATATAGTCATACTCTTTATGCACGCTTCATTCATAATTTCAAAATTTAATTCGTAACATGGATACAGAGAAACAATAAAAATAGTGTCTCAACAAGTTTTACTATTAAGACAAATTTCTCACTCGTAGGTGTGAGAGATTGGCCTTGGAAGGTTTTAAACGGGGCAGGGGTAGGCCGAAGAAATACTGAAGAGAAGTGATTAAATGTGACATGGAGCAGTTACAGCTGACTGAGGACATGACCCTAGATAGGAAGATATGGAGGAAAAGAATTAGGATAGAGGGCTAAGGGAATGGTTGAGTCGTACTCAGTATTTAGGTGGACTTTGGTGTCCTTTATTTGACAATGTACATATTTTTGTGGATGACGTACCTATGTTATTTTATCGTGTTCTATGCTCTTGATGCTTGTGTATATTGTCTTTTATCTTGAGTCGGGCGTCTATCAGAAACAGCCTCTCTACCTCTGTAAAGGTAGTGGATGGACTGCATACACTATACCCTCCCCAGACCCTACAATGTGGAAATATACTGAGTTTGTTGTTGGTGTTGTTGTTATTTAGAAAATAATCTCACGTTAATCAAACAATTCAGTAAATTCTATATGAAAGAGAGAGAAATTAAAATTAGGCTAGAGATTATTAAGTTGTAAATTTTCTTACAAAAAACTAAAAAAGAAATCAAATCAACTAAACTATATTATCACCTTTTCTTCATTATAATTTAAAAAAAAAAAAAAACACAAAAAAGGAGGAGAAGATGAAGAGAAACAAACCTTAAAGAATACTTGATGGATATATGTGGCTATAGAGAAGCTTTTGATATTACTTATCATCGCTAACATAAAGTCCAACAAATAATATTATCTACGATTTCTATCATAAAATTTGTTCAGCTATCTAGTAGATCTCATTATACACCTCAATTTGAGAAAGATGTTCAAAATTGGGCATTAAGAGAAAAGATAGTCAAAACATAACAATGGAAAATAAATTGCAAGTTTTACAAAAACTAAGGATAATTGTTTTTTGATAATAATTGAGGAAAATGTGAAAAGACGATATATTTTATTTTTAGAAAGAAAATAAAATGAGCACTAGTCGTATTAGATTTTCTATTCAAAGTTTTCAGATTTTACTTTCCATAAACAAAGATTTTAAAGAAACTTCTACTCATACATTCCATACATTTTAGAAGTCCTTAAAATATTGTAAAAATAACTAAATAACATGTAAAAAAAAGTAATAAATGAAAATTTTGTATTATCAAAAATAATAAAAACAAAAATACTAATAATAATCTTTTGGAGAGAAAGTTAGATTATTCATGTCAAACTGAAAAAAACTTCAATTACTGAAAAATATCTTGATTAGAATAGTATGTCATTTTTTTCTTGGGTTGGTTCTTATTGTATCCAATTTATTACTTTTGATATTTATATGTCTAATCTTCAACATAGTTTTGAAGAGAAAGTTGTACTGTTTATGTCAAACAACAACAAAAAAAATGCAATTAAAGAAAAATATTTACACGGACTTATCATTGATACACAATAAATTGAGGTTTGTATGAATTAATTAAAATAATAAATTTTATACAAAGAAAATATACCTGAAAGAGTTGACCAGTGCTAGAGAAAAAATATAATAACCTCAAGCTAAGATCGAAAAAGGAGAAAATAAAAGTGCAACTCTGTATACAATATTCAAAATCAAATAGGCAAAAAGAAATAAAAATCTTTAGTTGAAAAAGAATAAAAGCAAACAAGTGAAGATTTTTTTTTTTTCTTCAAAAGTTACGTTGTCATTTTATTTATATATAAAAGTTATTTACTTTATGTTATCGGAATAAAATCAAATTGCATGTAAACCTAAATTTTTAAAAAAATAAATAGCATGTAAAATCAATGTAACCTTTGATTTCTTTATTTAGTGGCAACATACTTATTTAATCTGATCTTCTGATTAAAGAAAATTCAACTGAAAAAGAAACACAAGAAATTATCAAAATAAGAGAATCTATTGTCAATTGTTGATTTTGTACACTTTATATATAATCTTTAAATTTAATAATTAAAAGAAACAAAAAAGACAAAAAAATATTAAAGAATACTAAAGCTAAACCTATTTTTTTTCTACGACAAAATCGTATCTAAAGTTTAAACCAAAATAAACAGTAATCCTACTCAATAAAAGAAACAAAAAAGACAAAATATTAAAGAATGCAAAAGCTAAACCTAATTTTTTTTCTTCGGCAAAATTGTATCTAAAGTCAAACCAAAATAAACAGTAATATTGGGTAGAAATGTAGGAGTAATATATTGAGGTTTTGGGGTTAAATTAGGATGGTGGATTTTGGGTAGAATTAGGATTAGTTGAGGGCATTTATTATAGTCAATATTTGATATTATAATAAATAATAATTTGAGAAAAATTATGAAAAGACGATTTTATCTAAAGTGGATTCTTTTAATGAAGAGCAAAAAGTTCGAATCAACTTTTCTAAGGATCTTCACAGTGGCACGCACCTCGCACATGTAACTTTTAGTTATTTAAAAATTAGACGATTTTGTCTATTGCGGAGGTTTTAATGAAGTGCAAAAAGTTCAAATCACTTCTAAACAATATTTCTAAGACTCTTTACACTTTTAATATATTATAGATTATAGATTATGGATATAGAGATAGATAATATAAACATAACATATATTTTATTGTAAACACATATATATTTTACCATCAGAAGTTTCAAGTGGTTAATAAATCGTCACTTTTGCATTTGTCATGCAGTACCTCTTTTCGTTGCTGCTAGAGCCTAAGAGAGACGCATCGATTTGAACCATATTTATAGTATGATAATTTTATTTTTATCTTTTCTATATTTAAAATCTTTCCTTATTTTTAAAGTTAAATCTTTAAAAAATCTTTGATTACTTACTTAAAACCTTTAAAATTTTGGTACTTTTTATATTTTTCTAGTCTAATGCTTTACATTTATTTCTAGATTTTTCAGATCTTCTTAAAACCAACTTTAGTTGGTCTAGAATTTTTAAACTAATGAAAAAAGTCTTGAACTTGTAACTTTTGATTATTTAAAATTAAATAATTTTATGTATTACGAAAAATTTTAATGAAGTGCAAAAAGTTGAAGTCACTTCTTAAAGATCCCTCACACTTTCAAACAATATTTCTAAGGTCCTTCACGCTTTTAATTTAAGTACGTTTGTCTCAAAAAAATTTGTATAAACTAATCTCATAATGATAAATTTTAATTGTTATACATTTTGAAATTTCTTTAAATGATTAACAATTTGAAAGTATATAATTTTTTAAGTTTTATGGCCTGACCTTCATATTTATCATAATAAACGTAAAGTTGAATTGAACAATAAATTTATTTGAATAAAGAAATAAAAAGGGAAGAGGTAGACCATTAATTTTTCGACCTCTTCATTCAGTGGCAACATGCTTGTCATCTAATTTTCGATCATAAATTTTCAACTACAAAAAAAAAAATGCAAAACTATCAAAAGAATAGAATCAATTATGAAGAACACATTAGAGACTTATTATCAAAAATTAACTCTAGTATCCTCTTTATTCCTACGACAAATTTAGATCTTTTTCTAAAAAAAAATAATACTTTTTCTCCTTTTTTTAAAACACATGCGATTAAATAACGTAATTTATCTCCTATTAATTTGTTAGGAACTCCTATTCTAATAAAAAGAGGACTAAAAACTTAATTTCAATATAAACAACACGTTGAAAATTTCATTTAAGAAATAAATCGAAAAATCCATAAAAAAGATACGTGAGCTGTTGGAAGTTTTGGGGAATAAAATATAACATATATATGTCTTTATCTATTAATTTTATTTGAAAAAAATAGTAAAAGGAAAATTGTAAAAAAATTAAAATACCTCGAAACTTGCATGTAACCTACTTCTATTTGGAACCAATTCGAATTAGTATATAGAATATGATAAAATTTTAATTAATTTCTATTTCTAAACTCTAAATTTTAGGAATTGTGATATAGTTAAATAAGGAAAGATTTAATACCTTAAAATATAGTAAATTTAAATTGCTAAATATAATGAAAATAGTAAAAATATGATTTTATCTAAAGAAAAGTCCTTTAATGAAGGGCAAAAAGTTCAATTTACTTTTATAAGGATCTTCACACTTTTAATATATTATAGATATAGATATAGATTATAAAAAAATATTGGGAGAAAAGTCAACGGTTGATGGTATTTAAGAGAAATTTGTTACTTTAAATAACATTTTGCCCTTAATAAATTACTCATTGTAATGACTCTCTGCTTATGTATAGATATTTATGTCGCACACTATACTCAAAGGTTTGTGTGACCATATCTCGTGTCCGCAACAAATATTGAGCGAGCCATTAGTCATAACTTACGTCTAAGCATATTGAACTATATCGAGTACAAATATCCCAAACACTATTGCAACTAACTAATCACAATATGCATGTATAATCATTATCAAAACATACATATAAATTTCACTCTAAATATACCTTTAGCCCAATCTCCATTCGCCTCTCAACCCTAACTCTACCATCTCCATCGATTATCAATTGTAATCTCTGCTCGCAGTGGCAACGGAATTCGATGGGTTCGGACCATTAGACGAGAAGTCAGTAGTGGAGTATATAAAAGATACTTTAATTTTTTTGTTTCGATTTTTATATCAAATAAACTGACTGACCAATAACTTGATAACTAATTGATGAATAATCATTAAGCCAGAACGAATCAAATGATATCATATTGGGTCGTTAAAGGTTCAACACATATAAGAACCGATAATAAATAAGTTAAATAGTTTGCACAAAATGAACCGAATCTCAACTCAACTAAATGGAAAAAAAAAAGCACCAATTTTTTTTCTCTGTTGTGATTTGTATCTGAGACATCATGGTTCTCAACCTAATACAACAACTATTTTCCTCATCGTCCTATTGGAGTGGATGGCAATGAAGATGAATATGGATTGGGTGATGACAGAGGCATAAATAAGAGTCCACTTTGCAAACAAACATCATAACTAATCATAGATTATAAACAATGACATAATAGGACACAAATATAAAAGAGACACCAAAAGTTGCCAACTTTCGTAGAAACCTCAGCTCTCACTCAGGATTGTTCACATACTAGGTAACCCTATGGACTCAAATATATACGATCTAAGACTATTAAAAATAAAGGGATTCCAAGCCCCAGTTGATTCATACACTTTTCTTAAGTTGCACAGTTACAAACATCTATAGAGTATCTCTTACCAAACGAATTATTTCAATTTTTAAAATGTGCTTCTATTAAATGAAAATTAAAACTTAATAAGAAAAATAAAGAGAGGAAAACGTAAGAAAATATCTATGTTTTTTTCCCTAGCTTTTCTGTATTGTTTTTCCCTCCAAATTTCCACCTCCCCTGCATCTTCCCACCATCCCCTGTTCTATCATTTTCTTGGTGAAAAACTTCCCCTTATAGAGCTATAAATTTTCTTATGATTTATTTTGGAGAGATGAATTGATATATTACCACTAGATCTATTTTTTTTAACTTTTTGTTCTTAGATTCTTCTAAATATACATGTTGTTTTCATCAACAAGATTGTTGGATACACATTTGTGCTTCATATTTGGGATGTAGATGTATATGTTATTTCATTCACTACTAAGTTTTATTAATATTATGATGTGGTGTAGTTTATCGATTCTCTGTCTATTCGTATGGCACTGAACACATCATTTTTATCAATTACTTGGTATTAACTTGTTATCTTAGATATCTTCATATTTGGTTTGCTTTTTTTCTTATGAATGTGCAGTGATGCCGAAGATTAAACGTTTTAAGAATCCACTAAAGTCTGCTAATGGACATGCTTTATTATCAACTACTCCAGCAGCCAAAGTCCTCCCAGATGCTTCAACAAATCACTCACAAGTTCATGAAGTCCAACAACAACAACAAGCTCATGTTTTCCCCCAAAAAGAACAAGTTCCAACTCCCCCACAACAAGAAGAAACTCCATGATCTTGTGAGCAGCAAGAACAAGCTTTAATTCTGCCTTGTAATTCAAGTTTGACATCTATTCGTCGGTGTTCATCTCCAAAATATTGGAGAGTAGCGACCGAAGGTATATATGTCTTATGTAATTTTGACTTTAACTTATGAGTATCTTATGTTTTTTTCTTTTTGATTGAGTGATTGATTTTTCTTCTTAAATGACTCAGAAAACACTATCAAGCAGATTAATGTCAAAGTCAATGAGATTAATTACCTTCCTATTGGAGAGCGCATTGTTGTGAATTTTGATGAGTATGATGCAGCATATGGTGATACGCAAGGATTGCTCGCTGGATACTGTGGATCATTGACAATTGATTATAATTTATTTCCGATTAATTTTTAGAAGTGGTCAAGGCCATTGAGCATGCCTAAGAAATACATGGAAGACTAATTTGAAATAATACTAAAGGTACAATTATTCTTACATATATATTTACTGATATCAAAAAGATTTTAAAATACATGAGAAAACTAACTTTTTTATTTGAAGTCTCGTTTTCTTTTTCGGCCAAGTAAGTATACTACATACAGGTATTGCAATGCTAGCATTTCAAAGAAGTAGGCTACACATAGGCAGAGATTATGGAATGAATATTTGACCCAACCAAAAGAAAAAATGAGATTATCAGAAATGTACCAACTAGTATAACAAAAGATCAATGAGCTAGTTTTGTTGCCTATCATCTGAAACCATCAACAATTGTAAGCTTCAGATTATGTTAGTAAGTTTGGTCTTATCATAATTAAATAGAGATGAAAATTTTAAGTTGTATTTGTTTTTTTGATAGGAGCTTTGTAGAAGAAATAAGAAAATTCATAGGAAGCAAACAATGCCACACACTGGTGGTTCAAAAGCTAACTCGAGAAGACGATATGAACTAGTACAACATTAACTTAATAATTTTATTTTTCTTTATTTAAAATGTTTTAGGATAATATTTGTAAGTGGTAATACATTTCTTTATTAGTTTCTGAAAACTGAAAAACTTCCTAGTCACGGACAAATATTTATTGAAACTCATAAGAGAAAGAATGGATCATTTGTGAATGATAAGGCTCAAACTATAGCGATAAGTATGGCATCAGTATATTTTTTTTTACTTAATTTCATTATTACTGTATAATTTTTTCATCTCAAGTCTCACTATTTTGTTCTTACTATTGATATTTTATGCTTGTGGGAAGAATTAAATTGAATATGACTCAGTGTAACATCAATGAGTCTAATGTTTCCCTTGAAGATATTATTGGAAAGATATCAGGGGCAGAGCACTCTGAAAGAGTAAGATGTATGGGCATGGGAGCAACTCCATCAAACACATTCGTGAATACCAAGCGGCGATGTAGTGAGTTGAGCATGTCTTCATCTAGATATGGTGAATCATCAACAACTTCTACCTATTTGTGTCAAAAGGTTGCGCGTTTCGAGTGTCAATTGGAAGTAACCCTGAATGCACTGAAGAATTACATAATATCAAAGTAAGGAGAGATTCCTGAAGAATTTACTCATCTGTTTGCTCCTCAACCATAGGTAAGAAGTAAATATAGATTGTACTTCTTCTGTTACAACATATTCTGATCAGCTTAATAACATAATACTTCTTTGTGGTATCAAAATAAAACAACCTCTATCTGATTTACTTTATTAAAATTTATAGTCCATGCTTGAGTTTTTGATTGATCATATTCAAAGTATGGACTTAGTTCTTAATTATATTAAGCTGGGTATAGTTGTTTGGACTCCATATGTCTCAGATTCTTTCTCTATTTCTCTTGATTAGCTATGGAATAGGTAGTTCAAACGTATGAATGTTTTTTATTCTATGCTCTGGCATAAGATAATTTACTGATTTGGTAGTTTTGCACCCACCAATCAACCTTGTTAAGTAGTGTAAATTTCTGGAGGCTTAGGATAAGAGTTTTACAGAACACTACTATGGTGATTTGTATTGAATATTAATTATTTTAACTATGTCAGCTTGTTGAAGCGGGGGAGAATGAACTTGTTTCACCACTGAATGTAATGGGCTCGACACCTGATAACAACGCAAATCATCAATCAAATACTTCATGTAGCTTTATATGAATTTGAATTTGTAATGATTGTCTAGACTTGTGTTTACCATAATTTAGTTTAATGTCCAGTCCTTACTTTAGTTTGATGTTTAGTACTTACATTAGTTTGATGTTTAGTACCTACTTTAATTTGATGTTCAATACTTACATTAGTTTGATGTTCAGTACCTTCATTAGTTTAATGTTCAGTACCTCTTTAGTTTGATGTTTAGTACCTGCATTAGTTTGAGGTTCAGTACTTACATTACTTTGATGTTCAGTACTTACTTTAATTTGATATTGATCAGTACCTACATTCTTTTGATGTCATAAATGCCTTCATATCAAGCTAGACCTAAGCAATTACCGCAAATCTTAATTTCTATTATTTACTTATTCTCAGTGCTCTGAGATCTCATTAAGTTTCCTCTTACGCCACCATCTAAATTAGATCCTATGATAACTATAACTACCATTGCATGAAACCTTCTATCCATGTTCCTTATGAAATATTGTTCAAAATTCTACAAATTCAGTCCGTGCTACAGCAATACACATTACTTGGTAACTTCATCGTACTTACAGAACTACTGTCATGATTAGTTCCTGTTTATTTTATCCTCAAAAATCAATGAGAACTTTGATCATATTCAGATGGGAAAAGGCTCAAATATGCTACTGAACTATCAGAAATGACTCATTTATGTCATCCGTTAAAAGTTGGGCTCATTCATGCCATCGCTGTTATAAAACTGGTCCATCCATGCCATTACTTTTTAACGATGGTTTTCTAAAAAACTACTTTTCCACGTGGCCTCTTATTAGAGGCCCACGTCATTTTTTTAAAAAAAGTTAATTTTTTTTATAGTTTTGATCCACTAAGAAGAATTCACCCACACCCAACCTATTTCCTTAACCCACTTTAATATTACTCTTAATTTTGACTCTAGATTTAAACATATATATAATCATTTAGTCTTCGAACATAAAATTTACACACTTGAATACTACGTTTAAAATAATATAGGCTAGAATAATTAATAATTTAAAATAAAAAATGAATAAATTGTGATTAAAAATTAATTTATTTTGACTCTCGAAATTCAAACATCATCACATAATTTAGGATGAAGAGAATATCACATAAATGAAGGACCACAACTTTTAATTAGGAAGAATACCTAAAAATCTCTTCTAAATTTGGATTATAAGTTTTGTAATTGAATTATTGATAGTCTTAATTATTTCGTGAATTTGGCTATTTGGTAGTCTTTATACTCTTTAACGTGGACGAGACGTAGAGCATAACTTTTTTCTGCGTGGGTGGATTCTTTAATATACACATTAAAGATCCATTAATATACACATAAATAGTGTCTGGGTGAGAAGGTACCAAATAACACTAAAAAATATGTGGACTGAAAACACCCTACGTACCTAGATGGTGGTCTTTTATTTATTTTATATTTTTTTAAACTCTAACACGCCTAAAAATAAATTATGCTCTACGTCTCGTCCACGTTAAAGAGTATAAAGGCTACCAAATAGTCAAGTCCACGAAATAATTAAGACTACCAATAATTCAATTATACAACTTATAATTCAAATTTAGAAGGAATTTTTAGGTATTCTTCCTAATTAAAAGTTGTGGTCCTTCATGTATGTGGTATTCTCTTCGTCCTAAATGATATTCAGATTTCGAGAGTCAAAACAAATTATTTTTTAATCACAATTTATTCATTTGTCATTTTAAATTATTAATTATTCTAACCTATATTATTTTTAACGTAGTATTTAAGTGTGTAAATTTCATGTTCGAAGATTAAATGATTATATATATGTTTAAATCTAGGGTCAAAATTAAGAATAATATTAAAATGGGTTAAGGTGATAGGTTGAGTGTGCATGAATTCTTCTTAATGGATCAAAACTTAAAAAAAAATTTAAAAATAACGTGGACCTCTAATAAGAGGCCACGTGGCAAAGCAGTTCTTTTGAAAACCACTGTTAAAATCGGTTTTATATTGGCGATGGCATGAATAAGCTCAACTTTTAATGGATGGGATAAATGAGTCATTTCTGATAATTCAGTGACACATTTAAGCTTTTTTCCTATTCAGATTATGTGAACCCTCACATTGTTGGAAAACTTCCAATCTAGTGGATTTGAACAAGGAAATCAACATTGGTTGTCTCTTAGCTACATCTCTTGTTTCTGCCAGGTTTAGTTGTTGATCCTAAATTATTTTTGCCTGAATATTTACTCAACTGTCCTTTTCTGTTTCATCCCTTTCTCACACCGTCTTTTTTTCCTTTTCCTGCTCAGTATATTCTCAAAAAATGTTGGTCGTCTGAGATCCTCCGTGGTTGGCATGTCATTCTCTTCTGATTTACCCATACTTAGTTGTGCTCAGAATATGCTATCTAGTGAATTTGGGCTGGTTGTGGTGTCCTTCTCATCACTTGATTTTGCTAGTTTCTTTGTTGGGTAAGATTATCTTTGTTTCTTTGTTTCAATCTATTGGCCATATTTAGCATCCATGTGATTATGTCATAAGATGAGATCTTCATCAGGTATCTTTCTGCTGCTTTGGCTGGTTTTAGCGAACCTCAAAGACGAGTTGTATCCATCGAGATATATTCTTGATGGGAGTAAGACTCCCACATGTACTACTTTGTTAAATTCTTGTCAAGCATGGAAAAGATCACATTGATAACAAGTTCCTATTTTGATTTTAGTAGCCTGAGACTTATTTAAGCAGTACCCTGTTTGATCACTTCTGAATGACACATATTTCTCATGGATGAAGCCAATATATTCCCTGTTATGATTTACACTTTTGTTCTAATTTCTGAAGTTAAGAATTGCTCTTTGTTGCAAAAAATTTGTACCCAACGGAATAGAGATTGCCTCCCTATACCATTTTCTTCCACAGACTCGTACAATTTCAACTAAATTCAGGAAAATGGTTTAGATAATTATCGTTTGAAATGTACTTCATCTTGAACTAGTTGTTACTTCCAGCCAAATGGAGCCTTAAATAAAAAAGAAGCTTCTCACTCTCTGTCCACTTATTTTTCCCATTGATATAGGCAGCTAATGATGTTAACGTTTCTGTATTCCCTTGCAAGTGGGCATGAAAAATTTCACCTTGGGCGTGGTTTTAGCAACCTCCGATTTCTCCTCACCAGCAGTTGCATTACCAGCAACAACTTCAGCGATTATTCTGAACGTAATGGGTAGTTGTTTAGGTTTCTTTTGGAGATGTATTAACCCTACTCAATCGAAGAGTAGTCTTGAAATGACTGATAAATCATGAATATTCATGTTGAGATGTACTGTTCTTTTTCTTCCCATGTACACCTATCGATAAATTTTTGTTTTCGCCATTCTCTGGGTTCAATTTAGAGGCCCTAGCAAGGACGAGAACTCATCAATTGCATGCTGGATAAGTCTAAATAATCTAACTATGGCTTAATAACTAAGTTCTGCTATTATAGAACCTTCATAAAGCGTCTTGGAATTAACATTTGAACTTCCACAATCCACATATTCTCCTTAACTTTTTATATTGGCTACTGGATTCCAGTTCTCTCCAGTCCATGAAGATTACTTTGTTGAGAAGAGGTTATTAGGGAAGTACAAGGGAAATACACTAAGCTCGTAACCCTTTATGGTTTCACATCAAAGCACTCATTCCCAATGGAACAGTGGAAGATCAGTTGAATGGGGATAGAGCAAAGGACGGATTCCTTCCATAGCCTATACGGATGAATATCATTGTAGAAATTGCTAGTGCATTAGCTTACCTCCATTCTTATGCCATAATACATCATGATGTGAGACTAGCAACATACTCCTTAACAACAATTGTCGTGTCAAAGTTGCAGATTTTTGACTTTCGAGATTGTCCCCGAATGATGCTAGTCATGTCTCAACTACTCCTCAAGGAACAGCTGGATATGTTGATCCAGAGTATCATGAATGTTACCAGTTCATGACAAAATTGATTTTTATAGTCGTAGGGTTATCCTCATTGAATCTCATCAGTGCCTGCTGTTGATAATAATAGACGTAGACATAAGATCGATTTGGCCAACTTAGCAATAAATAGTATTCAAAGATGCGCGTCCAGTGAGCGGATTCGATGTGCCAAATTATCAATTCAAATGCTTCTGCACTGACAGGCCTCATTTTTTGAGTTGCAAACCTTCCAGTAAACCCCTATGACCCTATCTAGCAGTTAATTTTTTGATATAGCTATGCAGCACCTTATGCTATGATTAGGCACCGTGCCTTTGATTCTTTTGTGTGATCACCAAGAGCACAAAAGAGTATTGCTTGATGATATAAGCATCAAGATACAATTGAATAATCATTTGGATTTGGTTGTCTGTTGTCGATGATTAATAATGTGTTTAATTTCAAAGTTTGTGTAGCGACGTATAAATACTAATAACTTTTTTGATGAATGGTGTCTAGTAGTATTTAACAATCACAGTCTCCTGTTCTTTTATGTGTGGTACTATTTGTTGCTTTATTTGCTTCGCTTCGTGCTATCTGGTTATTTTTTTCTTGGAATCCTGCTTTAGTAATGTTCCTTTTATGCCGGAAGTCTATTGAAAACAACCCCTTTACCCCACAAAGATAGTGGTAAGGTTTGTGTACAACCTACCCTCCCCAAACCCAACTTGTGGATTACACTAGGTACATTGTTGTTGTTGAATAGCACATCCAGAAGCATTCGCCTACTGATCCAAAACCAATAATTATATAAATGCATGTCACTCTATATCCATAGGCAGATCTAGAATTTTAAGTTTGTGGGTTCGTTGGGCAAAATAAGAATCCTTTCTCAAGAGTAAAATACCATGGATCAAATTACTATATCCATTCCAATTCACAGAAACATTTTATAAGTTCTATTTTCTTCCTTATCAGGTTATTATTTTTCAATACTACCTCCTCCACAATTTGTCTGACGTTACTTCATTTTCAGGGAAAAAGAAATTGGGGTTGATTCTTGGTTCAGGTAAATCAGTACTATATTATTATCCCTGAATGTGACATTTCAACACAATAGAAAATTGTAATGGCCTGTAGTTCAGACAATTTTAACTCCCAACCGCGCACAGTGATATTCAAGGGAAGAAGAGATAACACTAAGCAAGATGTAACGATATCATGGAGCTCAAAAGTGAGATGGAATATAAAAATCTTCCCAAATTTATATAGAACCTGCAGTTTTGGTCAGGAGTTCAATATTGACATTAAATGGAGCAACAAAGAGGTCCAGTTGAAAAGAATATAGGGCATGAGATATCTAAATCTGTGACCCTTAGTTTAGATTTTGCAATTTTTATCATTTCATTTATACTAGATATTTAGATTATAATGTCAAGTTAGAGCACTTCACTACCTCTAATTAAATTGACTTTTTGCTGGTCTTTAATAGAACTTCAACACGACCATATCTGTTTCACACACTTTGAACAGCTTATCGAACCAAAACAGAGAAAAAACAGGGCCAGCAACTATTGTATACTATTGACGCAGAAAAAGAGTTGTTCATGTTAATAGAACTTTATTGAAGGGAAGAAAGGCTAAGGTTTACAATATAATCTGAAAAGCATAAAACTAACTAAAACAAGAGTAGGCTATATATATACATAGCCAATAACCTAAAGGTCCATAAACTAAAGGCCCAATAACATATGGGCTAACATCCCCCCTCAAACTCACAATGCAACAGCAATAAGCATTGAGAGTTTGTCACACAAAAAACGAAATCGAGATGCCGACTGAGCCTTCGTAAAAAGGTCAGCAATCTGCAAAGACGATGGAACAAAAGGAAGCGATATGGTCCCGAGCTGTAAATGATGACGGGTGAAGTGACAATCAATCTCAATGTGCTTCGTACGCTCATGGAAGACAGAATTCTTTGCAATTTGTACCGCACTTTTGTTATCACAATGCAGGGGAGTAGGCATAGAAATGTGAACCCCCATATCTGCAAGAAGCCAACGTAACCAAATAATCTCACATGTAGTCACAGCCATAGCACGATACTCAGCCTCCGTGGAAGATCTAGAGACAACATCTTGTTTCTTGCTCTTCCACGAGATTAAAGAGTCTCCAAGAAACACACAAAAACCAGTGGTGGATTTACGATCATTGCGATCTCCATCCCAATCAGCATCACTATAGGCTCGCAACTCGAGAGATGACGTCGAGGGAAACAAGAGATTCTGAAACTGAGTGCCACGAAGATACCTTAGAATACGAAGTACAGCTCCCCAGTGCACAGAAGTAGGAGCAGTAACAAACTGGCTAACAACATGAACTGCATGTGCTATATCTGGACGAGTAACCGTAAGGTAAACCAAACTACCCACAATAGTCCGATAAAGACTCGGATCTGATAATGGAACACCATCACTAGGAGAGTAACGTGCATTGATTTCAAGGGGAGTATTTACAGTCCTGTTGTCAGAAAGACGCGCCCGTGTAAACAAGTCAGATATATACTTAGTCTGAGAAAGAAGATACCCTTTCTTAGACTGAGCCACCTCAATACCCAGAAAATAACGCAGCAAGCCCAAGTCCTTCATTGCAAATCGATGAGCCAAATCATGCTTCAATAACTCAATACCACTATGATCATCACCAGTAATAATCATATCATCTACATATAAGGACAATAGAATTCGCCCTGCACTTGTACATCTAACAAACAATGCTGAATCATGGTTACTCGGGACAAATCCAAGGGAAGTAATAACAGTGGAGAATTTCTCAAACCAAGCACGAGGGGCTTGTTTGAGACCATATAAAGCTTTTCGAAGCCGACAAACTTCACCTGGCTGGTGGTCAATACCTGGGGGAGGAGTCATATAAACTTCCGCGTGGAGATCACCATTCAAAAAAGCATTCTTGACATTCATCTGAAATATCTTCCACTGTCGAACGGATGCAACAGAATAAGACACACTTTTATTAAACGGTAAGGCAGAAAATTTTGCCAGTTTACAACCACTACAATCTGAAATATCACTAGTGTTCACATGACCCAAAGCACCACTAGAGACCAAAAAACGTAAACGTGAAACTGACACATGTCCTAATCTGGAATGCCAAAGATAAAACTGAGAAGACAAAGGACTCAAACGAAAAGAAGATAAATCTATGCTAGAGGCAGCAACTACAGACACTTTGAGATTCTCCAAGACATAGAGTTCCCCCAACCTACGGCCGGTCCCAATCACCCTCTGAGTGTGTTGGTCCTGTATAACACAAACAGAATCAGAAGTCAAGAATGAACCTTGGGCCTAACTCAACCTCAAAAGCTAGCTCAAGAGGTGAGGATTACCCAACTCCATATAAGCAAACCACTAGTCCATTCCCCAACCAATATGGGACTTTTACCCACTCTAACACCCCCCTCACGCCCAGGCCCAACTAGCACTGGCGCATGGACCGGGAGCCCAAAACGGGGATGGACTTGGCTTTGATACCATGTTAATAGAACTTTATTGAAGGGAAGAAAGGCTAAGGTTTACAATATAATCTGAAAAGCATAAAACTAACTAAAACAAGAGTAGGCTATATATATACATAGCCAATAACCTAAAGGTCCATAAACTAAAGGCCCAATAACATATGGGCTAACAGTTCAGGCTTCAACACAATTGGCAAGCTTTTGTTAAAAATCAATTCCTCTCCCAGTTTCGAGACAACAGTTGTGAAAGCCCAGTGTAAAATACCACATGACACGTGTAATGATATTCCTCTTAAATCAAGCCATGCTGTCCATTGCACCAGAAAGACCGTCAAAAATAGTAACCTTGCAATGATTCTATAAGATGTATCACATGATTGTAATGATACCGCGAAATTTAGCTTAAAGAGCGAAGAAAGCCACCCTATTCTAGCAACGTTTTCAGCAACAAACTGTGGTCTAATAATTTTTCATTTGAAAATTTCTTGTCATTTTATGATAATTGAAGAAAAGATTGAACATAATTTTGGAGTGTTTGCTAGCCAATCATATCATTTCATAAGAAAAAATCTATATGTATGGAGAGATCCCCAAAAGATAGAAACAAAAAATTAATGTTCATGGATAGACATATTTCGTTGATTCTTATTTATTAGGATAAAATAGCTCGTTGATCCAAAAATCATTCTTCTAGTTCTCTTCGCTCCCCACCCCAATTTAATACTAGTAGTAAGAGAAAAAAAGGTGCTATAGAAAAATAAATTTAGTCAAAGGCTATTCTATAAGATTTGGCCGAGAGAGTTGATAAGCTAAAGTTAGTATACTTTTTTTGAATGATAATAGTAGTCCGTAAATCACAATTAATAAGAAATGAGTCTCTGAATGCCCAATAAAATTATTAGTCGAGGTGATAATTATGATCATCTTACGTTACTTGTACAAATGCTATAATGTGTTGTTAGTGTTTTCTTGAAATTGGAGTATAAATGTGTTGTTATTGTACTAGTTGGAATCAAAATGTCCTACAAAGTGTGAGCAACATATTATTTATAGGTTATGAAGGTGACACATTAACCAATAAAAAGGCTTTACTCAAGCCCCAAAGTATTATGACCAATGGTTATTGACCGTGTAAAGATGTTGTTAGTTGTGATACCCATGCTCTTCGATTTGTTTTGCTCAGGTCATTTGTATGATAATGTCTAGAGGCTGAAAATATTTTTTCAAACAAATGAAACACTTTTTTATGGCACATTGATATGAAAGAAAGCTCGAGGAAAAATTTAGCTTAAAGAGCAAAGTGAGTCATGCTATCCTAGCAATGTTTTTTAGCAATAAACTATGGTCTAATAATTATGTGTCACAATATAGGAATCAAGGGTTATGATGGCACTTCGGAAAGTCTTGACAAGTTGGTCAATCACCCAAACTAAAATAAAATGAGAAAACCACACCAAAAGCCCCAAGACAAGACTTCCAGAAGTCGTGCATTGATCAAAACCAAACTTAAATGTATGTGTTGTTTAGATTTATGTTTTCGTCAATATTTTACTGTAGAACTTTTATACTAACAATGTTTGTGTTAGCGGATTTCTATATGAAAATATTCACATTTTGTTAATCGAGCTAAATATTATCAAATTAATCATATTCAAGAACTATTATACTGTATTTTTATTTTTATTTTATAACTCAAAGATATTACTTAATAGTATAATTATTTATATAATAATACCTGCAAAGCCCATAGCTTGAAACTATCAATAAGAACCAAAATTTCTCGAAGATAAATGAATAGAGGGAAAAGGTATTTACAACCTCAAAGATATAATTGTTATTCCTAAATGTTATTTTCTAATTTCAAAAATGTATATAAGATAAATTCTTGACCTTTTTGTGTTGAGAAATTGAAAATTTATCAAGTATATATTCTCATTAATATATAACCAATAATCGAAAGAGAAGAAAATATCATATATTAATAATTAATAACTGTCACAAAATACTTTAAAGTTTTTTATAATTAATATTAATATACTCATTAAAAGCACCATATACGGTGAAAAGCATGGAATTAAAGCGCAAGTCCCTCCTCCATAAGCTCAACCGTAGAAGAAATATGATTTTATCAAAATTCTTTTCTTCTGTTTAGGTTTTCTTGGTTTGAAGTTATACCCTCCTTTCTCTACTGTTTGTTTGATCCTTCCTCATACGAACAAGCATATATATAGAAGTTGGTTTTTGTGAGATTCTTCATGAGTTCTTTCTTTCCTCTGTCAGTCTCTGGAATTAATTAGATTTGAAAGAGAATTTTGAAGTTGTTGAATTGGATTGCAAGTACAACAAAATCTAAAGGTGATCCTGCACTTGGGGTATTTGTATTGAGGTATACTGTGAACTATCCATGTTAATTTTCTTATTAGTTTTTAATGGATCAATCATGAATTAGAAAGCTTCAAAACTCAGAAGAATACAAGTTTGGGTTGAGAAAATTTCTTGATTTTGTGTTTAAGAATGCGGTTGTGGAAGATATAATAAAATGTCCATGTCCTATATGTCATTTTCGTAAGTGAAAAACTAGAGAGGTGGTGTATGATGATTTTATTTGTAATCCATTCCCTCAAAATTATGTTATTTAGGATATTCATGGTGAGAAAAAGGTATTAGAGTCTTCTGGGGATAAAGCGGTTATGCAAGAGATGACTCATCCAGAAAATCCAATAGAAATAATGAGTAATAATGCATTTGGGTAGTATAGTCAGCAAGTAGATTATGCAGGGACATCTCAACCATTGGGCTCAACTAAAACATCAAATCAGGGGTGTAAGAACGAATCTGGTGACTTTAATGATTTTCTTAAATATGGAAGTGAAACATCGTATGAAGGGAGCAAGTACACAAAGCTGGAGTTTTTAATAAAATTGTATTATGTAAAGGTCTATTGTCAATTAAGTGACAAGGAAATGACCATGATACTAGATTTTTTGAGAGATGAGTTTGAAGATACAAAGATACCTCCTTCTTTTTATGAGGCAAAAAAATAATTACCACACTTGGTCTTGACTACACCAAAATACCAGCATGTCCAAATAACTGTATGCTATTCTGGGAAGGTGATTTAGAATTGGAAGCATGTAAGCATTGTGGCACGTCTAAATGAAATTCCAAAAAAAAATAAGCAACCTGCAAAAGTTCTGTGTTACTTTCCATTGAAACCAAGGTTGAAAAGGTTATTTATATGTTGCAAGACTACGGAACATATGAGATGGCATGCTTTAGGCGGTAACCCAGATGGGTTGATGAGGCATCCAAGGGATGGTAAGGTATGAAAGACATTTGATAGGACTAACTCTAGATTCGCTTCGATCCTCGAAATGTTTGTTTAGTCCTTACTACTGATGGTTTTAATCCTTTTGGAACAATGAGTTCTACCTACAGTATTTGGCTAGTCTTCTTGATTCCATATAATCTCCCTCATTGGATGTGCATGAAGCACACTTCTTTAATCTTGTAAATGATTATTTCAGGCAAGCAGACACCGGGAAATAATATAGATGTGTACTTACAACCACTTGTGAAGGAATTTTGAGAGTTACGGTATGATGGTGTTGAAACATTTGACTCATCATTGAATGAAACGTTTAGAATGCATGCAGCTCTTATGTGAACAATTAGTGACTTTCCTGGATTAGGTATCCTATCTGGCTGGAACACTCATACCAGATTTGTTGTCCAACTTGTAACTTTGACACGGAACCTTGTCATCTTCATCATACTAAAAAGTGGTGTTTTATGGGTCATCGATATTTTCTGGGAAAAAATCATAAGTTTAGATTCAATAGAGTACAATTTAATGAAAGCACAGAGGAGCAGAATCCACAATTAAAATTATCAGGATCTAACATTTTGATATAAATTGCTGAAGAAAAAGGAGTAGAGTTGGGTAGTAGAAGGAAAAGATCTAGACGAGCAACTAAATAATGGAACAAGAGAAGTATATTGTTTGAACTTCTTTATTTTGACTCTAACTGTTGCACAATAATCTAGATTTTATGCATGTTGAAAAGAATATATGTGACAATGTCATATATAGGCTTCTCCATGATAAATCAAAATCAAAAGATAATGTCAATGCTAGAAAGGATCTTAGGGAAATGGGCATACGACATGATCTTTGGCTGAAGGATGATGGATCATATAATCTTGCTATGTTTTCACTTGTGACTGATAACAAAAAAAGGTGGACACCAAAAAGTTATTTCTTACAACTTTGAAGAATGTTAAAGTACCAGATGGTTACTCAAGTAACATTTCCAAATGCATTGATTTGGTACAAAAAAAATTTAGATTGAAAACTCGTGACTGCCAAATTATCTTAGAGAAATTTCTACCATTGGCAATTTGTAATGTGTTGCCAGACCATGTAGTTACAGTTTGGGTGAAATTTTGCTCATTTTTCAGAGCCCTTTCTAGTAAGACATTGAATCTTTCGGCGCTTGATATTCTCCAGGAACGCATTAGAAGAACACTTTGCCACCTAGAGATACTATTTCCTCCATCATTCTTTATAGTGATTGTTCATTTATCTATTGATCTATTAGAGGAAGCAAAACTTAGAGGTCCAGTGCATTACCAAAATATGTATCCTGTAGAGAGGTAAAAATTAACATTTCCAGTTTAAAGATATCTATTTTTTTGAAATATTAAAATTTCTAATTTAAAGATGTTTATATCCATTTCATTCCATATAGTGTGTAAACTTATGATTTCCTCTTATTTTTCTAGAGAATTGGGTAATTTTAAGTCATTTGGACGAAATAAATCACAACTAGAGGCTTCTATAGCTGAGGGTTATTTAGCTGAAGATTCTCTTACCTTTTGTTTGTGGTATATTGAGGATATTGATACAAGATTTAACAGTCCTAGGCATGTCCGTGATGACACAAATGACATTGAGCCTTCTAAAATGTCTACTCTTCCCTCAATTAGGTAAACCTGAGTCAGTTGCAAAAAATTATGATTAACTCTTATGTCGAAACTACAGGCTCATCGATATGTGCTTCTAAATTGTGCAATAGTCATGCCATTTATGGAGTGAGTAACTCCTAAAAATTGTATGTTTTGTATCATTGCAAAGTTTGAAGTAAGCTAGTTTTGCTCTTTAATATTAAATTAATTATTTCATATAGTGAGTTTAGACAACACATAAGGAGGAGTTTAAGAGTAAGAAGACCTTCACCTACAGAGATAGAGAGAAAAGTTAATAAAGAGTTTGTCGATTGGTTCCACAAGTGGGTAAGTAATTAATAATTAGTTGTTATTTATATTTGATTGGAATGAGCAAATCTGACTAAGTCAATTTTATTTTAATTTAGATTATGAATCCGGACACAATAGATACAATGTCTCTTGATTTAAAGTTTTTAACCTGAGGTCCATGTACAAATGCAAGAAGGTTTACTGCATATAACATCAATAGGTCAAAATTTCAAACTTTAGCTTGAGAAAAAGAATTGAAAATACAGAATAGTGGAGTTTTCTTAACCTCCAAAACATCATGTGTTGCAAGTAGTGTTCATGAAAATTTAAGGCTAGCAGAATTACCATATTATGGGAAGTTAGAAGATATTATTAAGATAAATTATAATAGATATTTTAAGGTTGTTATTTTCAAATATAATTGGGTCGATACTGCTCGAGATAGAGGATATCAAAAAGATCATTGGAACCTTAATTGTGTTAATTTTGATAGATTGATTCATATTGGTGAACGTGAAGAACATGACCCTTACAGTGAAGCATCTCAGGCATAAATGGTGTATTATGTGGATGATATTGTCAATAAAGGGTGGAGTGTTGCTATGCATTTAAAGCCAAGAGATTTGTATGATATGGGAGAGGTAATGGAAGAAGAAGTATATAAGAATGAACCATATCAAGTGCAAGAACTCAAACGTTTTTATTGATGGTGATAATTTATGTACAGCTAGCTATAGATCACATAATTGATGATATAGTAGAGTGAAATATTGCTACTAATCAAGCAGCAGATGCAACGTCTGACTGATTTTTATGACTTATGTTAATACTTGTTGTTATTTTCAAAGTATGTTACGGTAATTACTTGTTTGGGTAATTAATGTGATCATTGAACTGATTTGGAGTGAATTTATCTAGATTTACCGTTTGATGAGGCTTTGATTTGACTAATTCATTTCATGTTGAAATGATCTTTTTTCCCACCTTCCCCCCTTCGAGGATTTTAATTTGTTCAGTTTTTTTATTGGACTTCTCAATATTGATATATTTTCTAGAATTGGATGGATATGCTCGATTACTTAGAAGCATATCATAGGCTTCAAACACATTTATTACAAATAAATTTTAGTTGCTGAAATATCATAGGTTATTCAGAGCTTGATTCATTTATTTTGAAGTTTTTCGTTCATATTGATATCAGTTGAATTAAAGATTTTTCTTTGCATGGTACCTTACAAGCAATCGACTTATTGGACCAATTCAAGATTGGATCAGAAATAGAAATTCCAAATAGTAAGTTTATCACTTTAGATTAGCATATTTTTTCTTATAACCTATTCATACCAATGAGAATGCTAGATTATCTTTATGTCAACAACTTAAGATTCTATAGGCATATAGTTTTTTATGCAGGCATTTGCTTGAATAAGTACACTAAAAAAAGAGATGCTCCATGATTTCGGGATGGTTGTCACATAGCAAGCAAGTTGTATTTTGGCATAATCCCACATGAGCTAGCTTTACTCTCGTAAGTAATCTTCCACGCATTGCAATCCATGAGATAAAACTATATGTTGGGATGTTTGTTGTGTTCCATACCGCTCTCCACCATTGTTTTTGTGGTCCTTCTCTGAGCCTCCATTTATAGTCACTACTAATAGTATACTGCCCAGTTGGTTTGAGTCATCCGTTACCCATGTAACCGGGCATAAATTTTGCTTTAACAGAACAAAACTTCTTCCAATACCAACAACTGTAGGGAGTATTGACACAAGTCCACTCCCTTCAGGTACACATGATCAATCCATTTGACCCATAAGTTATCATCTTTGTTAGCTATGTTCCATACATATTTTGCCACTGCAGCCTCATTCCAAATCATATAGTCAGTAACCCTCAATCCCCCTTCTTTCTAGGATTTACATACAATATCCCATGCTATTAAAGGAGTCTTTGATGTGTGAACTTCACAACTCCATATAAAGTTTCAGCACACTGCTGCTATGTTTTTCAAGACTCTCTTTGGCATCACAAAAATAGATAACCACTATGTATGCATATGCAAAAGTATGTGACTGTTTGCTATACAGTTCTCCGAATATCACTTCCATTTAATTTATTGTATTTCACTTTATTTTTATTTATTTATTTTCAGTGGGGTATCAATGGTATTTGGGCTAGTTTGTATGCATCTTGAATATAATTCACCATGCATTGCATCCTGCCTAAAAGTACAGGCTATTAAGTTAATCTTTTCCACTGAGGTTAGAATAAGTAGGCTCATACCAAGTGTTATAGCTGTTATTCGCACCGGATATATAGATTGTCACTTACTCTCACATGTCAACTACTAGACACCCTGTTGGAGATCTTTATTAGAAAATTTCTTTCCAAAATTTAGGTAAAAGTTTGTGTTACATATGCTTATGATTACTTGTGCAGGTTAGCCTTAGATCTGAAATTTGATTTGTGTTAAGGCAGTATGAGCATGAATATGTATACTGGATTTGTGAGGCTTTGCAAGGGTCTTATCATTATGCTTGATGGTGGTCACATTATTGTTGAGATTATTCCTTCTGCTCTTGCCTATCTTGCTCTCATCCCTGCCAAGTACACTTTTAGTTTTTTTTTCTTTGATTGCTATTACATTTAGCTTGGTTTTCGGTTGGATCACTACATTTTACAATTTGAATTACGGCTTTTATCCAAATTCAAGTTTGCTTTTCTTTAAGGTTGTATTGTCTTTAAGGTAGTAAATCTATAAATGCTTGAATTGCATCTCAACTTCATGGATCATGTGCTAATCTCTTTAATATATTTGTCTGCTGATGCTTGTTGTCTTCACTGAAATGGTCCTCATTAGAAGACAAAAACTTCTTTTAAATTGCTAGATAAAGACTTGCTTGGTGAGTTGTGAAATTTTAGAGAATCCGACACGGGTGTGGCATCGAAAGTGAAGAGTCCACTCAACTCAGTTCAAGTTTTACATTGTCCAATAAAGATCTTGTGTATGTAGGGAGAGTGGGATACTGGATATCCACAACCATAAAACTCAGGTGAGGATATATGTTAAGTTGTTCTTACCCTCTTTTGTTTGTGTTTGTCTCTTTTGTGTCAGGTTTGGCACTGGATTTGTAGCTCATAGTTTAGATGTTTTAACGAAAGCCGAGGAGAAAAAGAGGAAAGCTAGTTCTAAGAGGTATGCATGTTATTAATTTGGGATCTCATCTTTTTATTTTTTTTGCTCATCTTTGATCATGAATTTTTCATTCAGATATAAAGATGATCCATCATTCCTTACACACTGTTATGTCTTTACAATATTATTAGCTCACATCAAAATGATTTTGAAATCAAAAGGAACAAATTCTGAACAAAAATCACTGAATTTTGAATGGCCATGAACTTGATCCTCTATAACTTGTCTACACTTGATCATGGTCGGAGTGCTGATTATCTTCATGAAAACTTAATTGTTTCTCATCATTATATGACTTAAAGTTATTGCTTTGGCACTTTTCCATCTGTATGGACTCATCAGAAGCAAATGTAATCTTGTTTAAACTTTTCTTGTCATAGTAAATGAAATACAAGATCAGTTGCACTACTACTAAACCTTAGTGTCACAACCAAAAAGGCCATGAGTGGCACCCACACTAATCTTCCTGTAGGAGAACCATCTAAACCGGACCTTTACCCAAGAACTTAGTCAATAATAAGATGATGAAATCATAAAATCAATATAACACTAATAATTTAGGACCAATAGTTATTAATGCGGAAGTCAAATAAAATACTTACTAAAATTCCCAAGATCCGAAAGTCATCATACAAGAACTACTGACAAAGTCATGTCTAAAGAGATCTCTAAATAGAGTAAATAAGGAATGTTTCATTGCCCGAAAGATGGACAATAACAAATAAGATGACCCATGGCAGCCTAAAGATGGAGTGCTCACCCTTCGAATCAAGATCTGCTACTAACTCTAGAGGTGAGGTCATGTCTGAACCTCTGGGAAACTTTCTGCACTCAACAAAAGAAGAGTATAGGGTAGTATCTGTACAAACCACTATGTAATGGTAGGCATCATAGGCCAACTTAACTAAATAGGATGTACACAACATAATTAGAAAAACAAGTAGACAGGCGTCATAAAAAAAAATTCTCATTGAATCAACAATAAAACAATAACAGATCAACAGTGCTCACAAACAAGTCACATAACTATCAAGAGTATCAACCATACGGTAAATATCCACAGAATCTACACAAGTATGTACTCACATGCTATGGGACTTATTTTTTCCTAAATAGTTATGACCTGCAGGGAACAATCTATATTCATGTACCGTACCGACGTGGTACCCGATCCAACATATACATATTCGTACCGGCATGGTACCCAATCCAACATAAACATATCCGTACCAGCGTGGTACCCGATCCAACATAAATATAAATGTACCAGCGTGGTACCTGATCCAACATAAATATAAACGTACCGGTGTGGTGCCCGATCCAACATAAATATAAACGTACCGGCATGGCACCTGATCCAACATAAATATAAACGTACCGGCATGGTACCCGATCCAACATAAATATAAACGTACCGGTGTGGTACCCAATCCAACATAAATATAAATGTACCAGTGTGGTACCCGATCCAACATAAACATAAAAAAGTATTATCAATATCAATTTACACAACCTCATAGCATACAACACAATATACCAAGTTTATAAGTACACTTAAAGTCATAAGACAATTTCATCAAGTCAATTTTCAATAAACATTTATACACGAATCAATAATTCAATCATCAAAAATTTCAAGCATGTTCGGATACCAATCTACAAGTATCTAATTTAGGAGCATACACATAATTAAGTCGAGTCTAAACTCCAATTAAATCATAACCTACCTCGATTGAAGAATCCAAATGCAAGCTAACTTGCAAGGGTCTTTCCCTTTCGTAAAGTCTCTAAACGATCAATATCTATAAAAAAACATAATCTCCATAAGAATACAAATCTAATGACACCCGTACCGTTACATTTATTTGGACTTGAAAATATAGTCAAATTATAATTTCTCTATCTATTTTAGTATCCTATACACAATATGACCATATAATCACCTACTGTTACCAACTTTAGTGTCAAAATTTAGCAATAATAATTTTAAATCCTCAAAAGTCTGCAATTACTACCATTAATAATATTAATTTATGCCCACAGTACCTATTACTAACTCCACCCATTATAAATCGAACCCTTGAACACTTTTACAATTGATTACTATCTATCCCACGATTTTCATGGCTTTAAATATGACAAAACTCATTTATGACCCTTGACCAACCAACCTTTTGTCCATTTTTTTGTCAATTACAATACACTTGCCAACTGTTGCTAATTATACTTACACATTTATATTTTAGGACATCCACTTTTACACATAGTTGACTACTATTTACACCACTCACCCCTCTATTCACTTCCCACAACTTAATTTGTGCAAGAAAACTAAATATATCATTCTTGCATGGCACACAACTAACAACATAAATAATTGATAATGAAAATCTTGTGCTAACTTAATACAGAAGCCTCCACCACCGTGAAAAGGAAAAAATGGGGAAAATAATGATGCAACTGTTCTGTACCTCCTTACCCTAACTATCTGATGTTGTTATTATTATTAATATATGATAAATCCTTTCACTTGAATTCATTTTTGTAGTGGCCACATAAGTAAGTAAATTATAGTTTTGACCCACTAAACAACTAATTAACTTAATTATTTAAAATATCCAAAACTTAAATAAATTCTCAAGATTTATTCAGAATGACATAAAAATACATTAAATATGTACATTGACTAAAAGTACATTACGAACATATTAAAATTACTATGACATTAACCCGAGGTCGTCTCGATCAAAGATTGATCATGATTGGGTTTAAATTTATTAAAGCTTAATAATTCAACTAATGACTTCAATAACCCCGAACACCTCAAGAATTGGTGTTACTCATCCCATGAGTCATAATTTACGTATACAAACTACGGAGAGCGCTAAAAATAGAGAAGATGAGAAAATTCCACAAATGACCGAGAGGGTCATTACATCAGATACCAATTAAACAATCGTTCATCCCCGAACGGGCAACATAAGATAAGAAGGGAAGATAAGAAATTACCTGAATCCGCAAAAAAGACGTGGATACTAGTTACGCATGTCTGCTTCAGTCTTCCAAGTGGCCTCCTCAATAGGACGATTCTTCCACTTGACCTTCACAGACGCAATCTCCTTAGTCCTCAACTTACGGACATCTCTAGCAAGAATAGCAACAGGTTCCTCTTCAAAAGAGAGGTTTTCAAGTAATAAGACCGAATCCCAATAAATTATGAAGTTACCATCACCATAAAAGTTCTTTAACATAGACACATGAAACACAGGGTGAACAGTGGTGGACCCAGAGTTTTCACTAAGTGGGTTCAATATATAAATACTAAGTGGGTTCAGTATATAAAAGAAAGACTCAACTATTTTATGGTTGAGAAGTTGACATGGGAATTGCTGCTTAACTGGTTGCTGCATAAAACATTAAAAAATGCCCCGCAAGGGCTCGAACACATGACCTACGTGTTGAGAATTGAACCAACTACCGCTAGGCTGGCATTTCTCTCATGCATAATGGGTTCAACACATAATATATAGCTTTTAAAGTTGTAAAAATATCTTATATATATGGATATATACAGTGTAATTTTTTTAAAAAGTGGGTTCATATAGAACCTATGTGGGTCCACCCCTGAGGGTGAACACCCGACAAACTCAGAGGAAAAGCCAATCTATAAGCTACCGGCCCTACATGCTGAAGAATCTCAAACGGCCCAATATATCTAGGACTGAGCTTACCTCATTTCCCAAAACGCATGATACCCTTCATATGTGATAACTTGAGCAACACTTGTTTACCCTCCATAAAGTGCATATCTCTAACTTTGCGATTCGCATACTCTTTTTGTCTGCTTTGAGCTACTATAAGCTTCTCCTGAATGAATTTAACCTTCTTCAATGAGTCCCTCAACAAATCAGTACCCCATGGTCTCACCTCAAAAGCATCAAACCACCCAATGGGAGATCTACACCTTCTTCCATACAAAGCCTCAAATAGTGCCATATCCATACTCGAATGATAACTATTATTATATGAAAACTCGATCAAAGGTAGGAACTGATCCCAATGACCTCCAAAATCCATCACACACGTACAGTGTAATCCTCTAACACCTGAATTATTTGCTCGGACTGCCCATCGATCTGACGGTGAAAAGTTACTAAGATCTAACCTTATACCTAACACCTCATGCAACTTCTTTCAAAAGGTAAAGGTAAATTGGGTACCCGTATCCGAGATAATAGAAATGGGGACCCCGTCCAACTGAACAATCTCTTTAAGATATATTGTGGGCAACTTTGCTGCATTATAAGTCACCTGAACTGGAATGAAATGTGCAGACTTCGTCAACCTATCCACAATAACCCATATAGAATCATACTTCCCCAAGGTCTTGGGAAGACCAACAATAAAATCCATAGCTATTCTCTCCCATTTCCACTCAGGAATGGGCATCCACTGAAGAGTACCACCAGGTTTCTGATGCTCGTACTTTATCTACTGACAACTCTGAAATTTAGCAACAAAATCAACTATGTCACTCTTTATTTGACCCCACTAGTAATGCTGCCTTAAATTCGGTACATCTTGGTTGCACCAGGATGTATAGAATACTTCGAACAATGATCCTCAGCTAGAATAGTAGGAATTAAATCATCAACACGAGGTACACAAACTCGTCCCTTAATCCACAACACACCATCACAATCAAGAATGGCCTCTTTAACCTCACCCTGCAAAACCTTATCACGAATTTTGCTCAACTTAGCATCCTCAAATTGTTTAGCCTTGATTTGATCAAGGAATATGGACCTTACCTCAATGCTGGCTAGAATTCCTTCCCTCCCAGTCACCTCAAGTCGAACAAACTTGTTAGCTAGAGTCTGAATCTCTCTAGCTAACAGACGCCTGCTAGCATCCAAATAAGTGAAACTACCCATACTTTCCGACTTTCTTCCCACTGCATCAGCAATCATATTAGCCTTTCTCGGGTGGTAGAGAATGGTGATATCATAATCTTTAAGTAACTCTATCTGTCTACACTGTCTCAAAGTCAAATCCCTCTGCGTGAACACATACTGTAAATTGGGGTGATCAGTGAACACTTTACAATGAGCCCCATACAAGTAATGCCTCCATATTTTAAGAGCAAAAACCATAGTAGCTAACTCCAAATCATGAGTGGATAATTTTTCTCATTGGGCTTCAATTGCCTTGAAGCATAATCAATAACATTCCTTTCCTACATCAACACAACACCTAAACCAGAATGTGAGGCATAACAATAAATAGTAAAATCCTTACCCTTTACCGGCAAGGCAAGAATAAGAGCGGTAGTCAACAAGGTCTTGAGCTTTTAAAAGCTCTCCTCACACTCATCAGCCCAAATAAATAGTACATCCTTCTGAGTCAACCGCATTATATGAGTAGCAATAGAAGCAAACCCCTTCATGAACCTGCGGTAATAACTTACTAAGCTAACAAAGCTACGAACCTCTATTACTAAAGTAGGCCTAGCCCAATTCTTAACTACTTCAATCTTATGAGGGTCTACTTCCACCCCTTCCTTCGAAACCACATGCCCCAAAAAGGATACAGAAGCCAACATAACTCAAACTTAGAGAATTTTGAATAAAGCTTTTTCTCTTTTAACAAACCCAAAACAATCCTTAAGTGATTTTCATTCTCCTTCTTACTCTTAGAGTAAACCAGAATATCATCAATAAATACAATCATGAAAAAATCCAAGTAGGGTTTAAATATCCCATACATCAAACTCATAAAAATAGCTGGGGTATTAGTTAGCCCAAAAGACATCACAAGAAACTCATAGTGCCATACCTAGTTCAAAAACAATCTTAGAAATATCGTCGGGCCTAATCTTGAGCTGATGATACCGAACCTCGAATCAATATTAGAGAATACGGATGCACCCTACAACTGGTTAAATAATTCATTGATATGGGGCAAAGGATACTTATTACTGATCGTAACCTTGTTCAACTTCCTGTAGTCTATACAAATACGAAGACTACCATCCTTCTTCTTTAGAAATAAGACAGGAGCACCCCATGGAGAGGCACTCGAACGAATAAAACCCTTACTCAACAAATTCTGCAACTAAGCCTTTAGCTCTCTCAACTCAGCCAGAGCCATCCTACAGGGAGGAATTGAAATAGGATGAGTACCTGACTATAGATCAATACCGAAGTCAATGTCACGGTGTAGCGGCATACTAGGCAAATCTGCAGGATAAACCTCTTGGAAATCACACACCATAGGAGCTGACTCAATAGATGGGACCTCTGCAGAAGTGTCCCAAAGATGTGCTAGGAAGGCCAAGCAACCTCTCCCAATTAACCTCCTTGCACGTAGGAAGGAAATAAGTTTCATTAGAGCAGGAATTTAATGACCCTCCCATGCAAGTCTATCCATTCTCGGTATAACCACAATCACTGTCTTAGCATGACAATCTAATATAGCATGATACGGGGACAACCAACTCATATCCAAAATTATATCAAAATCTACCATGTCTAGAATCATTAAATCTGCCTAAGTTTGATCCTATAAACATAACAGAACAAGAACAATAAAATCTATCAACAACAACAGAATCACCAATAGGAGTAGACACATGAATCAGAAAGTCAAGCAAATCACACACTATGTCCAATCCCACAATAAAATTAGTAGACACGTATAAAAAAGTAGAGCTAAGATCGAATAATACAGTGGACATCTGGTCACAGATAAGAATAGTACCTATAATAACATCGTTTGATGCCTCTGCCTCGGGCCTGCCTGGAAAGGCATAGATATAGGCCCTACTACCACCCCTACCTGCCTGATGATCACCATGACCACCCTGTGAATGACCTCTACCATTACCAGCACCTCCCCTACCTACTGGAACGAGAGCTCCTAGAGCTGCCGTTGGCTAGATTGACCAAAATACCTTGCATTAGGACAAAACCTCCTAACGTGACCCACTCCACCATACTCATAACATGTGCGGTCTAAGGTAGGCCACTGAGCTGATGAAGATGAAGCAAGGTAACCACCAGAGTATGAAAATGGCTGGCTAACGCCTGACGGACCACCCACAGACAGCGGCATCGCTGACCGAATAGGGAGGGCAGGGTATCCCTGAGATCTCTGACCCCTAAAATAAGAACCACTGAAACTGCCTCTTCTACGGGCCTTTTCTTCTGAGGCCTTAGCATAACCCTCTTGCCTTATGCCCTTCATCTTTTTGAAAAAATCAACCATCTCCTAGAAAGACCTATATGAATATGTCATCTGAAGAGCAAAAATTTAGAGACAGGTGTTCAACCCCTTTATAAAAAGAAGAATCCTTTCCTCCTCCATTTTTAGCAAGTGAGATGCATACCGAGATAGGGAATGAAATTTGGCCTAATAGGCCGCAACTGACACATTCCACTGCTTAAGATTAGCAAACTCATCCATTTTTTATCTCTCAAAGTATGAGGCACATACTTTTCTAGAAAAACTGAGTAAAATATATCGAAGACAAGGGAGGCAAAGCTGGATACACTCAACATAGGCCCTCTACCATATCTTAGCATGCCCCTGAAACTAAAAAGTAACCAGTTCTGCACCATACCTCTCAACCACCCCCATCCTATACAGCCTCTCATGATAGTCAATAATAAACTCGTAGGCATCCTCTGACTTAGTTTTATGAAAGATAGGGGGCTTCATCTTTATAAACTTACAGAATAACTCATGCTCATCTCCAGGCATCACCGGACCCACTACCTTTCTTGGAAAAATATTTTCTCCTGATGTTTTTTTCAACTGAGGGGCTACAGCAGTAGTATGTTGCATCCCATGCGGGACTGCAGGTGTTACAGGCATAGTCCCTGATCTTTCCAAACCACTCAGAAAACTTAGAACTTGCTGAATCACATCGAAAGATATCTGAATCGGATCTGTACCTCACTGAGCTGGTGCAACCCCATCATGAACTGGCACTCGTTCTTCCTTTACTAGCATAGCTCCATCCTCTGCAACCTAAGGCAAATCCTCATATAGGGGAGGAGATACTAGCCTCTCTCTAGATGGTCTCACAGCCTGAGCTCTGCCCCTGGCGGGCACTACTCTCCTTCCTCCGCCATGTCCTCCTCTTGCCTCATTCTTTTGTGTTCTTACCATTTGTGAGAATAAGAGTGAATGAAGTTAGATACCAATTAGAATCGTGAGATACCAATTGAAATCAAGTAATAGCATGTAAGAAAGAAGAATTTAAATTTTCCTATTGCCCTGTAGCCTCTCAAAGAAAAGTACAGACATCTCCATACCATTCTGTAAAACTCTACTAAATATGTTCTTGTATGACAAGATCAACAAACCTTGGTCTCTGATACCAACTTTGTCACAACCCAAATGGCCATGAGTGGCACCTACACTAATCTTCTTGTGGGAGAACCATCTAAACCGAACCTTTACCTAAGCACTTAGTCAATATTAAGATGATGATATCATAAATCAGCAGAACACTAATAATTCAGGACCAATCATTATTAATGTGGAATTTAAATAAAATACTTACTAAAATCCCCAAGATCTGAAAGTCATCATACAAGAACTACTAAAAAAATCATGTCGAAAGAGATCTATAAAATAAAATAAATAAGGAATGTTTCATTGACTGAAAGATGGACAATAACAAATAAGATGACCCATGGCAGCCTGAAAACGGAGTGCTCACCCTTCTGTCACACCCCTTTTTAACCCCCAAAAAGATTGATATTATGTTTTGATAGGGTTTTTAATATTAATATGACAAAAGATTGAAAATTTGCTTCGAAAAAGGATTATTTACATTTTTTATTCAGAGTCGCCACTTGACATAAATCGGGTGTGCCAAGTTACCTTTAGAAAAATCCTTTTCAAAATGGATAATCTTTTCAATGCGAGAAAACCACACCATTCAACAAAATTTCAAACATTCAACGAAACCACAAATTCTAAATTTTGCCTACTCGAGCCTACTATTGCCTACCCATTGTGACCTAAACATGATACTATTGCCTACCCGTTTCGACCTAAACATGATACTATCAAATTCAATATGTCAAATTTAATCAAGATATAACAAATTAAGTTAACCAACTGTCATTACAGATTAACCGATTTTTATATCACCCTCAAATTAATTTGAACAAATCTGACAAATTTCATTCATTCTCGATATGTCCAAAATCATCCAACAATTATCAAACAATTCACATATCCCACAGAACTCAACAATTCATAATCACATAATCACCCAACGAACAAGATATCACCCAACGAATATTCATTCAAAATTATGTAAACATTGAGAGTAATAGAGATGGACCCAATCACTTACTTTTCTTCAATTAATTTGAGAAGAGAAAAAGATCTATTCCAAAACCTCGGAGAATACCAACGAGATCTCAACTCTCCAAATCAGTCGAGAAACAACCCAGAAATAATTTTTAGAAAAGAAATCGCAGAAACCAACAGGAGCTCCAATGAGCTTAGATGACGGCAAGGTATTTTCGATGATAAATCAAACGTAACAGTGATAGCAATACCCAAGGATGATTCTCAGTCGATTTCCGACGAGTTTTCTCACTGGAACCTCATTTTCGATACTCCTGATCTTCGATCTCTCTCTGTCTCTCTTCTCTCCCTCACGATCCCTCTTTCCATTTAGTTTCTCTCTCCTTAATTATGAGGTGTGTATGTTTAGTGAGAGAGTACGTGTGTATATGGTATTGTTGTGGTGTCACAATGAGTATGAAGAAGAATGATCTTTTTTCTTTGGTGATGGAGTGTGTTCTCTTTTTCTAATAAGATGATGGGGTAGTGGGGTAGGGTATAGGGTAGGTGGGGTAGGGTGAGTTGGTTAGGATAAGATTTGTTAGGAATTTTGTTAAGGATTCTATTTTTTTGCATTTTTATAAGATATAATCATACGGTTGAGGACACGCAGTAAGACGGAGGTAAAATGGTAAAAGTACTATCGAGGAAGGATAAAATTAGGTGTCTACACCTTCGAATCAAGATCTAGTATCAACTCTAGAGGTGAGGTTGCGTCTAAGCCTCTGGAAAACTTCTTGCACTCTACAAAAGAAGGGTACGGAGTAGTATCAGTACAAACCACTATGTACTAGTAGGCATCATAGGCCAACTCAATTTAATAGGATGTACACAACATAATTAGAAAAACAAGTAGACAGGCATCATCAAATAAAAATTTCTTATTTAATCAACAATACAGCTATAACAGGTCAACAGTGGTCACAAACAAGCCACATAACTATCAAGAGTATCAACCATACGGTAAACATCCACAGAATCTACACAAGTATGTACTGATATGTTGTGGGACTTATTTTTGCATAAATAGTCATGTCCTGCAGGGAACAATCTATGTCCATGTACTGTACCGACGTGGTACCCGATCCAACATATACATATCTGTACCAATGTAGTACCCGATCCAATATAAACATATCCATACCAGCGTGGTACCCGATCCAACATAAATATAAACGTACCGGCGTGGTACCCGATCCAACATAAATATAAACATACCGGCGTGGTACCCGATCCAACATAAATATAAACATACTGGCATGGTACCCGATCCAACATAAATATAAATGTACCGGCGTGATACCCGATCCAACATAAACATAAACATGTATTATCAATATCAATTTATACAACCTCACAGCATACAACACAATGTACCAAGGTTACAAGTACATTTAAAATCATAAGACAATTCCATCAAGTCAATTTTCAATAAATATTTATACACGAATCAACAATTTCAAGCATGTCTAGATACCAATCCACAAGTATCCAATTTAGGAGCATATACACAATTAAGTCGAGTCTAAACTCCAATTAAACCATAACCTACCTCGATTGAAAAATCCAAATGCAAGCTAACTTGCGAGGGTCTTTTCCTCCCGTAAAGTCTCCGAACGATCAATATCTATTCAAAATATAATCTCCATAAGAATACAAATCTAATGACACCCGTAACATTACATTTATTTTGACTTGAAAATATAGTCAAATTATAATTTCTCTATCTATTTTAGTATTCCATACATAATATGACTATATAATCACCTACTGTTACCAACGTTAGTGTCAAAATTTAACAATAATAATTTTAAATCCCCAAAAGTCTGCAATTACTACCATTAATAATATTAATTTACATCCCCAGTGCCTATTACTAACTCCACCAATTATAAATCGAACCCCTGAACACTTTTACAATTGATTATTATCTATCCCACAATTTCCATGGCTTTAAATAGGACAAAACTCATTTATGACCCTTGACTATCCAACCTTTTGTCCATTTTTTATCAATTACAATACACCTGCCAACTGTTGCCAATTATATTTACACATATATATTTTGGTACATCCACTTTTACACATAGTTGACCACTGTTTACACCACTCACCCCTCTATTCACTTCCCACACTTAATCTGTGCAAGAAAACTTAATCTATAATTCTTGCATGGCACACAACTAACAACATAAATAATTGATAAGTAAAATCTCGTTCTAACGTGATACATAAGCCTCCACCACCGTGAAAAGAAAAGAATGGGGGAAATTAACGATGCAACTGTTCTGTACCTCCTTACCCTAACTATTTGATGTTATTATTATTATTAATATACAATAAATCCTTTCACTTGAATTCATTTTTTTAGTGGCCACATAAGTAAGTAAATTATAGTTTTAACCCACTAAGTAACTAATTAACTTAATTATTTAAAATACCCAAAACTTAAATAAATTCTCAAAATTTATTCGAAATAATATAAAAATTTATTAAATATGTACATTGACTAAAAGTACATTCCGAACATATTGAAATTACAAAGACACTAACCCGAGGTCATCTCGATTAAAGATTGATCATGATTGGGTTTAACTTTATTAAAACTCAATAATTCAACTAATGACTTCAATAACGCCGAACACCTCAAGAATTGGTGCTACTTATCCCGTGAGTCATAATTCATGTATACAAACTACGGAGAGAGCTAAAAATAGAGAAGATGAGAAAATTTCACAAACAACCGAGAGGGTCATTACACTAAGCCAACACCTGTTGCAGTGCCAATAAATAGGTCCATTCCTGGTAGGGAATTGATAAACCAACAGGAGCAAGACACAACAATGACAAATGAAAGAAAAAATGACATATACTCCACGCTCTTTGTTCTAATTACTAGTCTAATGATAGACAGTGGAGATACATACATAACGACGGAGAAGATGGCAGAAGGAATACTACAAAAGAGTTTCCTGTTTCTCCCTTGGAAAACAAGCATTGAGATAACCGTTGCAGTAACAAAAGCCAATTGGACTATAACGAACATTACAAAGATTTTTCGCTTTTGTTTGTTGGGTGCATATATGAAAAAGATGATCACGTATATCAACTCAATTGAAGCTCCAACTCCTTTGACTACTACTATTAAAATATTGCTTGATGTTATAAATGGAAGACCGTACTATCCAGAAAGCAAGCAGTTGAGAAATGACATAACATAAGGTACGCCAGACAACTGTTCTATCGATTTATTTTTGATGATCCTCTTGAATGTAAGCGTTGGTACCAAGAAAAGAAAGAACATAGGGAAATTTCCTACAATCCCAAAAACAAATCTCATAGTTCGTACAAGATCACCCATGTTGTATTCTTAACAGACCTAGCAAGTTTTTTCGTGTAGAAACATGTTCATTTTAATAAACAATAATTAGTTAATTTGGGCTCTTATCAGCTGGGTTAGTTTACTTGTTTATGAGTTTGATGATAGTTTTTGGTTGTGTATGGTTTAGGATTAACCAAATATAGTAGACTGCGACTAATTATTCTTTTAATTTATTCATTCCTATTGTAAGTTTCAAATAGAAAGTAAGCAACAAAAATATTATGGCGGAGTTAAACTGCCACCAATTATTATTTTTTAAGTATTAATGTCATATTGTAGTGGTTGAAAAATCCTGCATAATTTTTTAAGAGAACAACTAGTATTTTATTGTGGGATTTATAGAACACCACAGTATTTTTTTGTGACATTGTGATCATATTGCGGGGGTTTATAAACTCCCGCAATATTTATTTTTTTGAAACATTAATATCATATTGCGAGGGCTCTAAGCTGTCACTTATTAACTTTACAAAATCCCATAAATTTAAAATTTATTTTGTGGCAGACGTCAAGAAGGTTTTGGAAAACGCCACAATATTGCTCGTGGCACTTTCCAAAACCACCACAATTTTTTTTGTCGCGATAAAAAACCATCATAAATTGACAAAAACCCGCCACAATTTACTAGTTTTTTTGTAGTGACATGTGGTCTTTTTTTAAAAAAAAATTACTTATAATTCAATATTAATTTAAAAAAATAATTTTCAATTTTTTTCTAATTTTAAAAGTGACCACCAATGGTTGCTTTTATAATTAAAGAGTTAATAAAATTAATTTTAATAATAGCGACCACATGTGGTCGCGTTTGTCAAATATTTAAGTGACTACATTTGGTCGCTTTTGTTAAATATTTAATAAAATTAATTTTTATAAAAGCGACCACATGCGGTAACTTTTGGATATATCCATTTAATTAATTAATTTTACGAAAAGCAACCACATGTGGTCGCTTTTATATATTTAATTATTTATTTTTTAACAAAATAATTTTAAAAAATAATTAATTAATTAATTATATAAAAGCGACTACATGTGGTGGCTTTTATACAAATTTTCAGGTTACCGACCACATGTGGTCGTTTTTTCTAGTAATTTTTTTTAAAAGCGACCACTTGTAGTTGGTTTTTCTGGTAATTTTGCTAAAACCCACCACCAATGATCGGTTTTGCTGGTATTTCTAGTAAGAAAATGACTCTTTTAGAATCTTATAGAAAAGGAAGATTTGTTGTAAAAAGAACAGGCATTCATTTTCAAGTCATTAGTACACGTTCCAAGTAACTACCCAATAATTATGAACACACATCCATTTTGTGAGAATATTACATTAAATTACAGAAAGACAAAATAAAAGGAGTAAAAAGATATTTCACATCCACCTAGACTTTATGAGAATAGCCCGACTAAGTGAGAACTGCACAAGAAATTTAAGGCAAAAACAAGTTTTGATTGAAAGCTTGGAGTAGTTGTAAGCTTTGGTAGCACCCTTATGTCTTAAGAATCACAAATAAACCATAAGATAATTATTAATTACTCAGACCCAATAAAAATTTAGTAGAAAAAGATAAAAGTACTCAGTAGCTCTTCTAGAACTTCTTGAAAATGTAAGATCATAAGTCACTAAGAATAATGGATTTTCAAACAATGTTTAAAATGAATACTACAAGGAACAGAAAAATAAAAGTAAACTTGCCCATCATTTGATGGAGACAATTATACCTAAATTTCTCCAGTCAAAAATGGTTCTTTTTATGAACGGTAAAAGTCCATCAGAGATGGATATTTATCAGAACATCTTATAGAGATATTACACCTATTTTTTCTTTGATTTGTAAAAGTATTTATTAGAGAGCAGCAAAATGCTCCAAAGTATTCGCAGAGGAGAGCCTGTATGATGAGCTCAAAAAGTCTAGCATGGCCACTTGAAAATATAATAAACTCTTCACGATCAAATTAAATCTATCTATACATAATTACTTTTCTTGTATGTTCCACATCACCATTCACTTGCCGTGCTCAAAATGTAACCATTATAGGACCAACACTAATGACTAGAAATTAATGTACTAATGAGTTTCTGCAAGCTAAACTAAAAATTCTAGGCTATAACTGCTAAGGTTCAACTCCCAATTAATGTGTTTGTCACCATTCGTTCATGTCACTAGTACACATTTCAAGAGACTACACTTAACCATTTACAAGTAACTAGTTCATATTCTCAAGTTAGTAAACTTAATCATTTTCAAAACACAAGTTCACATTTTAAAGTAATTAATTCACATATCAAAACATTATACTTAACCATTTTCAAGTCATTATTTCCATATTTCAAGTAACTACACTTGATCATTTTTAAGTCACTTAATACATTTCAAGTGACTACTGTTGACACCTAATTTTTGTCCTCCACAACTAAGTTTAGTCCCGATTTTATTTAATTTTTAAAATAATTATAATATTTATTTTATCTGAATAAAAAACTTTTCAAAGTTTTATCCAAATAAAAAGCTTTTCAAAGTATTTATCTTAGTAATTTTGTCATTTTAAGTAGCGATTATATATTATCGCATTTAATTATATGAAATTATATAATTTTGTTACTTAAATATCTATTTTATGAAATATCATATTTTAATTAAAGCTTATCTCGAAAATTAATTCAAATGGATAAAATCTTGATTTAAATATGATTTGTTCTCAAAAATAATTTATTTGGAGAAATATTTATTTAATTTTATCTAATCAAGAAGCTCGGGATTCAAAGAAGTATTAATTCGTACTGAATTTCAATTTAATTTAGTCAATCTATTAGATTTGTCCATAATTGAAATCAAAATGGCTATAATTACAATACAATCTGCCAATTGATTTTTAATTTGGTTAAAATTAAATAAATTTAGATAAATTTCAAATTCCCATTGGGGTTATATTTTAAATAACTCCAAAATCCAAAAAAATGACCTAAATCTACCCAACTTTATCCCTTTTCCATTTTTTAATTTTAAATTTGTACTAGATTGTACAATTCCACCTCAACATTATCCACTTTTCCATTTGAATTTCAAAATTTGTACTAGATTATATAATTTCACCACAACCTTATTCTTTTTCCATTTTTGAAATTAAAAATTTGTACTAGATTGTACAATTCCACCTCAAGCTTATTCTTTTTCATCTTTTGAAATTCAAATTTTGAATTTCAAGTTTGTACTAGACTGTATAATTTCCCCTCAACCTTGTACTTTTTCAATTTTTAAAATTCAAAATTTGTACTAGATTGTACAATTCCACCTCACTTTATCCTCCAACAAATCTTTTCCTCAATTTTAAATTTCCAAAACATCCCTAAACTCTTTCTCCCACATTGATGGATGAAAAGAATTGAATTTTCATCCTTTCTTATAAATACTACCACTATTTTGGCAGAATACCAAGTCTCAAAGAGTGGAAAAGATTTTGAGCAAAGAGCTAATCTTTTTTAGTAAAAATTTTTCAAGCAGTAAGAGGTTCACGAAAGATTGCTTCTCAGTGGTAATCAAGACTCCAAAGAAAGCTTGAAGTCCCATTTTGCTGCCCCAAAAAAGGTAAATACACCTTTCCCTTTTAGTTTTGTTATCATTTTCTTCTTCATCACTTTCATCGTAGTTTCGTAGTTGTAATTTTATTTGCTGGAATTATTTGTTGTAGATTGTCTTGAAGGCCATGAGATGTTGTGATATCAATATTATGGCTATTTTTTATGACTCCTAATATAAAATGAGCTAACGATAGTTGAACGTGTTTCATTAACTTTCTTCTTTGACTATTATTATTAGATGAATAAAGTTTCAACCTTTGCTTGATTAAATACGTGTTAATGCCTTGTTTAAATTTGTTATTGATGAACATGTTCACTTTTAGCACGTAAAGTTGTTTTCTTTATGTCAAAAAAGAATAGTCTTTATTATTTGTTTCGCCTTAATAAATTAGATGGACAAAGTTTCGACCTTTGCTTAATTAAAATATGTATTCTTGCCTTGTTTAAATTCATTATTCGATATGTTCACTTTAAGCATGCAAAGATGTTTCCTCTATGTCGAAAAGAATTGTTACTATTATTTGTTTCACCTTAATAAAGTAGTAATTAGTTAAGTAAAAAACTTGGCATCTGCTTGCATATTATATTAATGGATTTCAAAATCCTCATATGAGAGATGAAGTAATAGATTTATTTTCCGTCCAAGATGTTTATTCCTCATTTGTTCGCTTGTTGTTTTGTCAAATGATGAGAAAGTTCGGACTTTTATGGCTAAATAGAATTATTTAGATATTTTTGAGTCATGCATAGTATGATTGTTGAACGATCTTTCACTTTTCTAGATGCTAAATTTTTATTCTAATTTTCTTACTCCATTTGGATTGTTATATGTGCTCTTTCTGTGTGTAAAGACTTGATTCGTGTCTCTCTATGATTCATAATATCAAAAGAGAATCAACAATGTCTTAGAAAGATAAACCATAGGTCGTTACACGTTTTTTTCCTAAAATGTTGGTTGTAATTTAGATGTATGAATCTTTGTTAATGTTGCCTTAATTGAAATTTAAAGATTTCCTTTCTTGAAAAGTTAACCTTTATTTTCTTTTTTTATATGGATTAGTGTCTATGTTTTTTCAATTTTATAAGTCATGAGTATTTTTCTTACTGCCCCATCCCTTTATTTTCGTAAGCTTACGTTGTTTGTTCTCGGATTAATTCATTGAATATGGCCTTCTTCCTTTTACCTTTATGCATTCTTAATATGAACATAAATCATGAGGCATGTAAGTAGGTGTCTTTACTTTGCATTTTATCTATTGACTCTCATTCTTGTTATACGAGTGCAAGTGTGCTTATTATTTTCATTCAAAAATTAGTTCTTGATATTTTCTTTTGCTTTCAAATATCTCACTTTTATGCCTTGAACGTATATTAATTTCTTTATCTTTTCTTTGCAAGCAAAAAATGTCTCGTGTCGAAATGGATTCCTCTCCTCTTGCATTTCATAATGGGCTAATTAGGCCCATCTTTTCAATTCAAGTCCAAAGTCGATTATATGGTGTGCGAGTGCAAAAAGATGGAAGAAGAAGGAAAACGGGTCAAAACTCATTGATGAGGTCGCTAAGAGACTTGAAAAGTCTCGATTTTTATTATTGCCTTATTTTTATTTAGTCATTTAGTCATTTATTTATTCATTTATTTTGGGTCTCGAAGCCAAAGTTGTAATCTAATACAGGTGAAGCAGATTTTGGTCCCCAAAGGTCCAAAAAGATAGTTTAGGACAAGTTATGGGTCAAAATCTCAAGTATTTAAATTAGGACAAGTGAAGATGGTCCAAAAGCCCAAAATAGCTTAGGACTGGATTTATGGATTTAGGCCTAATCACCTAAGTCTTTTAGTCTCCCCATTTCCCCTTTATATGATAATTTTTTTAAGTTTTCTTAGATTTAGTTAAAAAAAAATTATCACTAAGTCGTCAAAATCTATTTTGTACAAATATTTAAAAAAAATCCTTAATCGATTTCTTTTTAAAAGTTAATTTCTCTTTTTAAAGTTAGTCAAAAAGTTATTTTCAAATAGTCCGGATAATCGCAAGTTAGCGGATATTCTTGGTTCCTTAACAACCTTCCAAGAGTATTAATAGGAACCATTTTCTTGGGATTTTTAAACTTAAAAGATTTTTTCTGTTTTGAATATTTTAAGTAATATTTTTAGTTTATCTTGATATTTTCTCAAAAATCAGGTGGTGACTCTGTAATTTCTTAAATTGTTTTGAAATTTTCTTTAGATTTTTGAAATTGTTGAAAAATTCAAAATTAATATTTTCCAACCCTTCGAGTTAAAAAGGGATAAAATAGAAATGACGACTCTGCTAGGAAATTTGACTAGGTTTTAACCAAATATTTGAATTAGCTTCTTTGACTAATTGTTGTAGTGTTGAAACTGTTTATGTGCCTATGTGTTTAAATTTTGCAAAACTAAAATATTGCATTTCATATCATATTTCCCATTTGAGATATATAAACTATTTGGGATTTCGTGGATATCCCAGGTGAGGCGTCCGATAGTTGTTCGTATTTCCAAACTCAAGTCGTCTGCTTGGAAATCTGGTTCAAACCCACTCTAGACACCTAGGATAGAACAAAAACCAAAACCCTCTTTTTAGGCATGAGCCTAGAATGACCAATATCCGAGGGGGTATTGGGCCCATTAGAAAACTTTCCCAGCATCTATTGGCTACGATCCAATTACAGACAAATCATATTTATGCGTTTAAGAAATATATGTTATTTAATCCAACCCATTATCCCTTGGGGGGTAGGGGAAAGGCTTACTTTGTTTTCTTTCGTGTGAGGACGCCTCAATCATTCACTAATTGAGGGAAAAATTAAAGTGAGTCAGGCAAGAGGTTGATCAATTTGGACAATTGCATGATTTTCCAGACTAATGATCTATGAGTATAGAGCACAGTTACACGGGAATCATTTGATCATCAACAGATGTCTCCTATGACAAGAAGTAGACAAAGCTAAGAGGGTGAAGGCCGATAAAAGAGCATTTAGGAACTAGTATTTCCTATCTCCTGCGCGGGACGTTGTTCTTTTTCTCATGTTATTTTTTCTTACCCCAAGGATTGTATCTCTTTTGTGCAACTTTTGTAAGAATATGCCTTTTATGTATACTTGTGGAGGTTTTGGGGGGATAATAGATTGGTTTTAAAAAGCATATACTTCCTTCAGATATATCAGGCCAACCCATGGCTCAAAAGGTTCACCCAATTAGGATGCACATTTATTATAATATGCTTATGTGATATAACTGTTTATATGCTTATACATTGTATGTTTGAATCAAAGGCGAATTGATCCAATCCCATAGAGCATCTCTAGGCAGAAATATACCCCACTATACAAAAGTCTGATCAAATATATTCCAAGTCTCTCATAAAAGTGCAATTATTCTTAAAATTTTCTAAAGAGTTATTCCTACCATATTAGGAAGGCTGACTATGGACTTACAAGAAGTCATTGCAGGAAGGACCAAAAATAGCAGTAGGTAAATTGCTCAATTCAAAAGGAAATTGGTGAAGTTAGACCAAATAGACAATACGCTAAAGGCGAAGAATAAGAAAGTGTCTAAGAAGATTGTTATGGCCAAACGAAAGACTACCAAAGTTAACCTAATGATTGAAGAAAAAAAGGATGTTTCCATGACAAAGGATAGGAAATTAGAGGAACAAACTTTTCTAACCAAATCCAAGATTGCTATGTTCAACCAAATGTTAAGGAAAAAGAAGGAAATACCAAAAAGATACCTTACTAAGGAGATCAAACGACTAGCCATGGAATTTAAAATAGCCGTTGAGATGATTGAAAAGATGATAAGAGAAAACAAAGTGAAAAAATTAGAAGATGCTAGCCTCGGACCAGAGGAAATACCAATAACGCTCGAAGAACTCATAAGTGAAATGAAAGAATAGTTAGAAGACGCATACAAGACATTCTTTCCTTCAAGGTTCAGTCAAGGAGACGAATAAATCACACTCAGAGCAAGTGCAAATAATTATATGAGAGAGACAGAAACTGTAAAAGTATCAGAGATTTACCAAATGTTGAAGCTATAGGAACTTTGTACCTAATTAAGACTCAAGGGCCACAATATGACCCCGAAAATGAAAACAAGAGATGTGCCTACCATTTCTTCTAGAAAGGACATATCACATATGAGTGGCATATATTAAAAACCAAAATATTTGATTTGATTAACAGCAATAAAATTTCTCACTTGGATGGACCTCACACCATGTTAGAGTGTGATAGGTTTGAATCAGGAGTGTTTGTTACTAGTGATTTCAAAATTCATCATTTGTACTTCACAGCTTTTAAGGATAGCTACAAAGACACTAACTCCAAGTTGGTCCAAGCAAAGATCCTCCATCCAGTCAAAATAAAGGAAATGAAAAGGTATGCCAAATAGAGGAAGGGTGATGATAGCTGTTATTATCATAATGGAGCCAAAGGTCATATAATTTAGAAATGTCATGCTTTCCACTTTGATTTGAGCACTTGATCAGAATTGAATAGATTCTATTGAAGTTCATGTCGGACTATCCATGAAGCAGAAGAAGGCTAGAAAATATCAAAGAACTTCCAACTATTTAGAATCAAGCTTTAAATGTAGCAAGTTTTGTTTTTCTTGTATTTACTTTCCTAATGTAATGAGGTTTTAGTGGATGTAATGAAATGAAAACAATCCTTTTGCAATATTTCAAACTATGTAGGGCTTGATTTCTCCTCCGTGAGATATGTAGGCAGCCTTTTCGTCCCGCCCCTATCTTCTAAAACTCTGTTGTCCCCTACTTCTTGAAAGAAGTAATAAGGTCAAAAAGAAAAAAAGTTGAGCCTTCCTGACAAATTCCACCTATTCATATCAATGATCATAATCCTGTTCATTGAAATTCTTGAGTCATCATTACTTCATGGATCAATAAGCATGAGATGAGAAACAACTCTATGGGTTTACTTCCTACCTTATCATCTTGCTTTACTTATTACTGATGGAATCTAACACGTCAGCCTTTGAGTTATTTTTACATTGCAGGTAATAGAAACTATTTTGTGTAGGCATAAAATGGCCCTACTTCACTAGATCAAAGTGAATAAGAGATTCCCCTCTTGACTATAGTTTTGTTACAGGAAAGGAAAAATGACTAGTAGTAAAACTGGACTCTACCATTCATTTTTTAAGACTTATAAGCAATGGTTTCGAGGATGGAATAGGAAAAATGTGATGCTATCATGGAAGAATTTTCAAGACAGCCAGAATCATAAAAGATGAATTGGAGGAAACATTGTTGAACTGGACTTCCGCTCCACTTAGTACTCCCCAATCAATAGATAGATAGAAAAGTGAAATTTAATTTTTCACAAAGTCGGTGGTAGTACGGACGATACCCGGCACCTACCTTTTAAGTTTATCTACTCTTTTTTTGCTTTTTATGCATTTCAAAAAACATAGTCCCACATTCGTATGGGTCATACTAAGAGTTTTGTAAATATTTTCTCAAAACTCGTAAGATTCCCCTATTGCGAAAATCTTTATTTTGTTTGGTTCTTGATAAAAGTAATAAACAACTAAAACCTGCCAATATCATGACATGTCAAAAGCAAAATGAATAAATCAAAGAAGAAAATGATGAATGGGAGACAATGATCCTAGAACTGTCAACAAAAGAAATAAACGAGTCTAAAAGTTAAGAAGGCCTAATCTAGAAGAATCCGAGGTTGTTAAATAGGAGGAAAATGACTAAGTTAAGAGAATCAAGATCAATGTCTATCTAGAAAAAAATGAGAAAGAAGGAATTTTATCAATTATATCAAATGGAAGTAGACAGTTGATCCTTCGTTTCATCAAGACGAACGCAATGAAAGCGTTATGTCATCCATAGAGTGCTCATTTCTATCCTAATAGGATGCGAAAGAGTATTTAGGTCCATCAAACCCTTAGGTGAATTTATCCTTTCCTTTTATGTACGAACTATGTTTGACAAGAATTCCAAAGAATGGAATACGTAGGCAGCCTATCTCAGCTTCGATCAACCCCTTAGGAGAATTTATCCTTTCCTTTTATGTACAAACTACATTTGACCTGAATTCCTAAGAAAGGAATATGTAGGCGGCCTATGTCGTCTTTGGTCAACCCCTTAGGAGAATTTACTTTTTTCTTTTTATGTACGAACTGCGTTTGACCTGAATTCCCAAGAAAGGGATAGATAGGCATCCTATATCGGCTTTGGTCAACCCCTTAGGAGAATTTATCCTTTCTTTTATGTATGAACTACATTTGACCTAAACTCCCAAGAAAGGGATACGTAGGTGGCCTATGTAGACTTTGGTCAACCCCTTAGAAGAATTTACTCTTTTCTTTTATGTACGAACTATATTTGACCTGAATTCCCAAGAAAGGGATATATAGGCGGCCTATGTTGTCTTCGGTCAACCCCTTAGGAGAATTTACTCTTTTCTTTTATGTACGAACTACGTTTGACTTGAATTCCCAAGAAAGGGATACGTAGGCTGCCTATGTTGGCTTCGGTCAACCCCTTAGGAGAATTTATTCTTTCTTTTTATGTATGAACTATGTGATGACCTGAATTCCTAGGAATGGGATACATAGGCGGCTATGTCGGCTTTGGTAGTATTGAACTATATTTGATCTGATTGCTGCTTCAACATGATACATAGGTGCCCCAACGGCTCAGTCATATAACCCCTAAAAATGGAAATTAGGGTAGAATTTTTTAGAAGAAATCTCAAAAATTCACAAGAGGAAGATCATCATCCAAAAAAGAAGATGAAGACCCGTAAAGAATGCAGATCCTCTCAAGCCAAGATTATCTCAAATAGTATTAAACTAGGGCAGAAATGTTAAGGAGGTCCTCAAAATTTCCACTAATATATTGGAATATATTTCAAATCCCCCAACACCAGAGGTCAAATACAAGATTTAGAAATCACCAGCTGCGACAAAGTCTAGGTAGACTAAATCTTTGGCTATAACAAAACTTCTGATAGAAAGCCGCAACGATGATAAATCCCTGGGAATCCTCTATCAAACGTCAGATATAGTCAGAACCAAGAGAAAGACGTTCGTTGAGGCTAGTACATGACATGACTGGCAGAGCTTTTCTAAAGCTTTTAAGAAATTTTTGAAATTAGTTTCTAAGAATTAAGACTTTCGAAAATCTATACAAATCGTTTTAATTAGTGATTACCTAAGCATCTATTGCAACGGGGAGTCAAGGTGGAAGTCCCAACATGACGAAGCATCCAAAAAATGGCGAGGAGCAAATCAAAAATCAAAGGAGGTCAACATGGAGTAGTTTTACTCAAAACTAATTATTTTTCTACAGATGAAAGGATCAATACATAAAAATGGGAATCTTTTTCAAAAAAATCCCCAGTGAGTTGGGAGCCCCACCAAAGCATATAATGCTCATAAATGGTATTTTGGGGTAGCCCCAAAGACAGGTTTAATACCCATTTATCGAGGACCTTTTGAATTGTTTATCTTATTTCAAGAGATCGTGAATGAAAAACAAAGGCGCCTTATCCTCTTTATGAATATTTTATTTAAAAATTTTTAAAAAAAAATGGTCGCTGGCAAAAGCGACTTTGTATCTACTAAATATTTACCTTAAGTGTATGTACGTTCAAAAGAGACCGACGTATAAGGACACAATTAAAGGATCACTCAATAGAAGAAAGAGAAAAAAGTCATCCTCAAATTCACCATGAGGTGATGCAAACGGTATTCGAGTAGTCCCCCAAAAAGGAATTTCACCCATCTGTTTACATTTGATAGATTTATCATTTAAATGCTTATCCAAAAAGAAGATGACAACCTAACTAAGTTATTTAGATTAGTCATTTACATTGTTATAAATCTTTACTGTGGTTGTCAGTGAGAGCGACATTGTATCTACTAAATGTTTACCTTAAGTACAAGTACATGTAGAAAGCAAAAATTACAGACAAACAGACTTAGGTAAAACTATTTTCATTGCCAAAGGTCCATTTCAAGTAATTCCATTGCCAAGAGGGTCATTTCATTTCATTTCCAAGAGGGTCATTACATATCATTTCATTGTCAAGAGGGCCATTACATTCCATTTCATTTCCAAGAGGGCCATTGCATATCATTTCATTGCCAGGAGGTCCATTGCATATCATTTCATTGCCAAGAGGACCATTTCATATCATTTCATTGCCAAGGGAACCATTTCATATCATTTCATTGCTAAGGGGGCAATTTCATCTCATTTTATTATCAAGAGGGCCATTTTATATCATTTTATTGCCAAGAGGGCCATTGCATATCATTTTATTGCCAAGAGGGACATTGCATATCATTTCATTACCAAGAGGTTTATTTCATACCAGTTCATTGTAAAGAGGTCCATTGCATATCATTTCATTACTAAAAGGACCATTGCATATCATTTTATTTCCAAGAGGGCCATTTCATTGCCATGAGGTCCATTGATATCATTTCATTGCCAAAATGGCCATTGTATATAATTTCATTGATAAGAGGGCCATTTTATATTATTTCATTGCCAAAGAGGTCATTTCATTATTAAGAGGGCCATTTCATATCATTTTATTACCAAGAGGGTCATTGCATTTCATTTTATTGCCAAGAAGGCCATTGCATATCATTTCATTGGCAAAAGGGTCATTGCATATCATTTCATTACCAAGAGGACCATTACATATCATTTCATTTCCAAGAGGGTTATTTTTTCTCATTTTATTGCCAAGAGGTCCAGTGCATATCATTTATTGCCAAGAGGGCCATTTTATCTCATTTTATTGCCAAGAGGGTCATTGTATTTCATATCATCACTGAGAGGGCCATTTCATTTAATTTTATTGCCAAGAAGGACATTTCATATTATGTCATTGCTAAGAGGGCCATTGCATTTAATATCCATTAACACGTGAGATAGAATACACTGGAATCGAGGATATCTTAGTATTTTATATCCGTTGACCATGCAAAGATAGAATACTATGGCGTCGAGGATATCTCAGCATTTTATATATATTGACCACGCAAAAGGTGATGTAGCCCTATGTCGAGGATATTTCAGCATTTTATGGATTAGCATGCATCAGCATGTCAGGTTGAAAAATAGCTCGAAGGGACATCTTTAAGACGCTATCTGAAATCAAACGACATATGAGATTTCCTAGAAATTGACAGTTTGAAGGCCATCTATAAGTCACATTATTTGAAATAGGATAGTGTAAAAGATTATCCATGAGTTGATAGGTCATAGTTCATTCGTAATCTGCAATAATATCTTAACCGGATAGTGTGCAAGGTTACCTAAAGATAGATAGTTGAAGGTTATCCATAAGTCGCAACTAAATCCTTACCGAAGAATATGTGAGATTTCAAATTGATAGGTCTAAGGGTTTTCTATAAGTCACACTATATCCAAGATCGATTATGCGTAGGATTACCCAAAGAGTGGCAATTTGAGAGATATCTATAAGTTATATTGTATCCAAGGTCGGATAATGTGCAGGAATACCTAAGAGCTAGCGATTGAAGGAATATCTATAAGTAATCTCTAATCCAAGGTTGAATAATGTTCAGGATCACCCAAAATCTAGTGACTCAAAGGATATCTATAAGTTGCCTCGTATCCAACATCAAATAATGTGCAAGATCATCATAAGATTGACTATTCAATGGAAATCTATAAATCGTATCGATACAAAAGATGCGCAAGACCTACCCGAGGTCACATGTAAAGAATCATTGTCAATAACTGGAAAGGTTATCATTCCACATACAACAAGCATTATAGGTGATCAAAAGGGTTGTTGCATCAGCATAAGATTACACGGTTGCAAGGACCATTCTGCATAAAGTGTCATCAGTGTCCAAAAGGGTCACCCTATTTTGAAGACATATTCAATCAACAAATGAGCTAATTATGCAACAACTAAGAAAGTTGTTGTGTCTATTATTGCAAGTTATTTCTTTTCAAACAGATACATGAGAGGATGACTTCACTTTTTAGTCAATAACCCACATGGAGATATGGTAAAAAACTATACACCCTTTTCATGAATTATGTTTGTTACTAATGATTTTTGTTTGAGTTATTATCGAGAGAATCTGAGAGAATAAAAATCTCAAATCAAAACCATAGGTGCGGACGACTCCAAAAGGGACGCAGCACAATGTGAAACTTTTTCTTAGCGGCAAAATAAGATGAAATATAGAAAGGGACGTCAAACTCTTTGGGTGCGAGATAAAGGATGATTTTCACCACCATCAAACCACACCACTATTAGAAGACATATAGGTATTCTAAGATATTTTGGTTTCAGCTTCACCTTCGAGATATTTATAGACTCATACCGAGGGTAACCTTCTCTTTCTTTCAAATCCGGGTGACAACATACTTAGAGTTTTGGAAATTATATCCAGGTAAATTCTTGCCTATGGATGTGAAGGATCCCACATTCATGGTTAAGAAGTTACAAGCCTCTTTTCTGTAACTCAATCAACTTGTCACTCCTCCCAAGCCAAAGATCATTTGAAATAAAAGACTATCTTTTTTACTAATTGAGTCGAACTACAAGTAGTCTAATTCCCTGAGTCTCGGGGATATGTATGCTGAGCTCTTTGTGGAAACATCGACTGCATTCCAACCTCCTTCCTAATTCGCTTACTCCTCAGCTTTTTGATTTTACCAAAATTTGAAAATTGGAAAAGCTCGTGAATTCTTTGAAAATCGTTCTTCAGAATCAAGCTTTATAAACTACAAGTGACCTGAATTCTCATGCAACCTGATATATGTAGGAAATCTGATATTGGAGTCCCGCCATAACTCCACAAAACTCGTGTAAAAGTCAACCTCTTTCAGATATAAATTTATGGTCGGACAAAAATTAGGAATGCCAAACTTTATTTTTCCAGGGTTACTTGCATCTACCCTACCCAAAGGGAGGGGACAGTTGTGGACACCTAATTTTTTACCTCCATAACTATGTTTAGTCCCGATTTTCTTTGATTTTCAAATAAAATTACAATATTTATTTTATCCGACTAAAAAGCTTTCCAAAGTATTTATCTGAGTAATTTTTCCATTTTAAGTAGCAATTATATATTATCGTATTTGATTATATGAAATTATATAATTTTATTACTTAAATATCTACTTTACAAAATATCGGATTTTAATCAAAGCTTATCTCAAAAATTAATTCAAATGGGTAAAATCTTGATTTAAATATATTTTGTTCTCAAAAATAATTTATTTGGAGAAATATTTATTTGATTTTATGTAATCAACAAGCTCGAGATTCAATAAAGTATTAATTTGTATCAAATTTAAATTTAATTTAGTCAATCTATTAGATTTGACCATAATTGAAATCAAATTGGTCAAAATTGTAATGCAATCCGCCAATTGATTTTCAATTTGGTCAATTAAATAAATTTATCCAAATTTTAAATCTCCATTGGGGTTATATTTTAAATAACCCCAAAATACTAAAAAATAACCTAAATCTACCCAACCTTATCCCTTTTTGGTTTTTTAATTTCAAATTTATACTAGATTGTACAATTCCACCTCAACATTATCCTTTTTTCCATTTGAATTTTAAAATTTGTACTAGATTGTACAATTCCACCTCAACCTTATTTTTTTCATTTTTGAAATTAAAAATTTGTACTAAATTGTACAATTCCACATCAACCTTGTTCTTTTCCATCTTTTGAAATTCAAATTTTGAATTTCAAATTTGTACTAGATTGTACAATTCTCCCTCAACCTTTACCTTTTATCATTTTTGAATTTCAATTTGTACTAGATTATACAATTCCACCTCACCGTATCCTCCAACAAACCTTTTACTAAATTTTAAATTTTCAAAACACCCCTAAACTCTTTCTCCCACATTGGTGGATGAAAAGAATTGAATTCTCATCCTTTCTCATAAATACTACCACTATTTTGGTAGAACACCAAGTCTCAAAGAGTGAAAAAAACTTTTGAGCAATGAGTTAATTTTTTTTAGTAAAATTTTTTCAAGCGGTAGGCTAATCGGGGTTCTCGAAAGATTGCTTTTCGGTGGTGATCAATACTCCGAAGAAAGCTTGAAATCCCATTTTGTTGTCCCAAAAAAGGTAAACACACCTTTACCTTTTAGTTTTGTTATCATTTTCTTCTTCATCTCCTTCGTAGTTTCATAGTTGAGTAGTTGTAATTTTGTTTGTTGGGATTGTTTGTTGTAGATGGCCTTGAAGGCCATAGGATGTTGTGATATCAATATTATGGCTATTTTTTCTGACTCATGATATAAAATGAACTAACGATAGTTGAACATGTTTCTTTAAATTTCTTCTTTGATTATTATTATTAAATGAATAAAGTTTCGACCTTTGCTTGATTAAATACACACTAATGCCTTCTTTAAATTCATTATTGATGTACATGTTCGCTTTTAGCATGTAAAGTTATTTTCTTTATGTCACAAAAGAATAGTTTTTATTGTTTGTTTCGCCTTAATAAACTAGATGGATAAAGTTTTGACCTTTGCTTGATTAAAATATGTATTCTTGCCTTGTTTAAATTCGTTATTCGATATGTTCACTTTTAGCATGTAAAGTTGTTTCCCTTATGTCGAAAAGAATTGTTACTATTGTTTGTTTCACCTTAATAAAATAGTAATTGGTTAAGTCAAAAACATGGCATCTGCTTGCTTATTATTTTAGTGGATTTCAAAATCCTCATATGAGAGATGAAGCGATAGCTTTATTTTTCATCCAAGATGTTTATTCCTCATTTGTTCGCTTGTTGTTTTGTCAAAATGATGAGAAAGTTCAGAATTTTGTGGCTAAATAGAATTATTTAAATATTTTCGAGTCATGCATAGTATGATTGTTAAATGATATTTCACTTTTAGAGATGCTAAACTTTTATTCTAATTTTCTTATTGCCTCATCCCTTTACTTTCGCAAGCTTACATTGTTTGTTCTAGGATTAATTCATTGAATATGACCTTCTTCCTTTTACCTTTATTCATTCTTAATATGAACATAAATCATGAGGCATGTAAGTAGGTGTCTTTACTTTGGATTTTATATGTTGACTCTCATTCTTGCTATACGTGTGCAAGTGTGCTTATTATTGTCATTCAAAAATTGGTTCTTGATATTTGCTTTTGCTTTCAAATACATTCTTTTTATGCCTTGAACGTATATTAATTTCTTTATATTTTCTTTGCATGCAAAAAATATCTCGAGTCCAAATGGACTTATCTCTTCTTGTATTTTGTAATGGGCCTATAAGGTCCACCTTTTCAATTCAAGTTCAAAGTCGATTATATGGTGCGCGGGTTCAAGAAGATGGAAGAAGAAGGAAAATGGGTCAAAACTCATTGATGAGGTCTCTAAGAGACTTGAAAAGTCTCGATTTTTATTATTGCCTTATTTTTATTTAGTCATTTATTTATTCATTTATTTGGGGTATCGAAGTCAAAATTGTAATCTAATACAGGTAAAACAGATTTTGGGCCCCAAAGGTCAAAAAGATAGTTTAGGACAAGTTATGGGCCAAAAGCCCAAGTATTTAGATTAGGACAGGTGAAGATGGTCCAAAAGCCCAAAATAGCTTAGGACAGGGTTTATAGATTTAGGCCTAATGGCCTAAGTCTTTTAGTCTCCCACTTTCCTCTTTAGATGCTATTTGTTTTTAGTTTTCTTAAAGTTAGTTAAAAAAATTCCCACTAAGTCGTCAAAATTTATTTTACACAAATATTAAAAACAATTTTTTCCTTAATCGATTTCTTTTTAAAAATCAATTTTCTTTTTTAAAGTTAGTCAAAAAGTTATTTTCAAATAGTCCATATAATCGCAAGTTAGCGGATACTGTTGGTGACTTAACAACCTTCCAAGAGTATTAATAGGAACTACTTGCTCGGGATTTCTAAACTTAGAAGATTTTTTTCTGTTTTGAATCTTTTAAGTAATATTTTTAATTCTTCTTGTTATTTTCTCAAAAATCAAGTGGTGACTCTGTAATTTCTTAAATTGTTTCAAACTTTTCTTTAAAGTTTCAAAATTGTTGAAAAAGTCGAAATCAATGTTTTCCAACCCTTCGAGTTAAAAAGGGATAAAACAACTACACTTAATCATTTTCAAGTAACTAATTCACATTTCAAGTGACTACACTTAACCATTTTCAAGTAACTAATTAGTATTTCAAGCCAATTTGCTTAACCATTTTCAAGTCACTAATATACATTTCAAGTGACTGCACTTGATCATCTTCAAGTAACTATATAGATATTTCAAGTGATTACACTTGATCATTTTCAAGTCGTCAGTACACATTTCAAGTGACTACACTTAACCTTTTTTAAGAAACTAATTCATATTTCAAGTCAATACACTCACCCATTTTCAAGTCACTAATACACATTTCAAGTGACATCTTCAAGTAACTATTTTGATATTTCAAGTGACTACACTTGATCATTTTCAAGTCGCTAGTACATATTTCAAGTGACTACACTTAACCATTTTCAAGTCACTAATTCACATTTTAAGTGACTATACTTAACCATTTTCAAGTAGCTGATTCATATTTCAAGTCAATACACTTAACTATTTTGAAGTCACTAATACACATTTCAAGTGACATCTTCAAGTAACTATTTCGATATTTCAAGTGACTATGCTTGATCATTTTCAAGTCGCTAGTACACATTTTAAATGGCTACATTTAATCATTTTTAAGTCACTAATTCACATTTCAAGTAACTACACTTAACCATTTTCAAGTAACTAATTCATATTTCAAGTCAGCATAAATCAAATGATATCTGCAGCACAATGTATCCAAAAGTTAAAACCAAAACATAAATTTCTTCAAAAAGGCTACCGCTTTAACTTCTAATAGGTTTAGGTAGAAAACTCAACATCTACCCACCACCTACTACTAATGATATCTATGAACAAAATAAAATCCAGGCTAAGGATCCATATGCTGACACTTTGTTTTCGTAATGAGATTGTCACAGAGCAAAAATGTCCAGGATGGAGAGACTTAGTTGTAAACTCCCTTACAATGGTCACAGGCCAAAACTTCATTTCAAAAACTAATATCTTGCAGGAGAATAACAAATAAAGATTATACTCTTCTTGGTTTGACAGGGTAGCTAATCTGACTCATATTATATATTCACGTAGGCAAGTCAGGGGAAAACCTCCATTGTCCATCAACTACAAACCTATACTGGTAAACTCCAGAAGGAAGCACCTTCAAAATGATGAAGTGTTTCCCAAATCTTTGTAAGAATCTTAGTTTTTCTGAGTCAACTGCAATCTTAAAGCAGAAGAATTGAGAATTGTCTTTTTTCAATGTATAACATGGACGAATAAAATCAAGCTCACAAACCTGATTTTTGGTTAGACAACTGGATAGGATTAGATTTTTGCCAGTGGAATTTTCGCTAGCCAGCGACAATGATGGCGGATGGTTTTCTGATGGGATTTGTGACACTCACCAGCCGGAGCTGGTGGTGGTGGCTCTTGGTTCATCGAAGGAAGAGGTGATAATGATGGTGAAGAGAGTGAGAGAGACATGAGCGAAAGGGAGGTACGATTGAAATTTAAAGTTATGGGGAATTCAAAATTTAGTCAAAATTGGATAAAAAATTGAAATGAAATTGAGTCCAATTGGACATAATTTAGGCAAAAATTGGACAAAATTAGGCTAAAAAATAAGTGAGTTTGAAAAATTAAATGAAATTGGCTACTATTTCAATGCAAATAATTTAATGCAATGCATATATAAATTAGATTATTAGTTATCTTATAATTACTTTAACACGAGTAGTATATTTCCTAAATTGTATAATGATATCATTGCATTTCATAAATTATGATGAATTTCGATTAATTACCGATTAGTTTATCTTACGTTATTATTTATACCTTTAACAGTATATTATTACCCAGATCGATCGTATGATATCAATGTATTCAATATATAACTGAATACATTTAATTGTCTTTTGATTACATACTATGTACATCACTATATGAGATATACATACATACATAAAAATGTAAGCATTGGACTACGTACTACGTATGTTATTGCATAATATATACATATATATACACACACAAAAAATCAACTATCAGATTCCACTACATACTATATAGATCAAATACACGAATATATTACTCCATAATGCAACGTATTTCATATAAACTTAAATGAATTATCGATTAGTTTATCTTACGTTATTATAACTTCAACAGGATATTATTACATCGATCGTATGATATCAACCTATTTAATATATATAATTGTATACATTAGTTAGCTTTTGACTATGTACTTTGTACATCACTAAATGACACACACACACGCACATGCACACACACATATATATATGTATGTACACCCCCACACACACTTTATCTACTATCAGGTTCTAAATTCGTAGTATATACATCACATAAGTATATTACCTCTTAAGGCAATGTATTTCATACATGCTTTGACAAATTATCGATTAATTTGATTAATTTACGCTAATATAACTTCAACGTATTACAGTATATTATTCCTTAGATCGCTTTGAATCAAAGTATTCAATATATACTTGGATACAACCAGTTATAGATTTTGACCTTTTGCAATACACGAGATGCACATGCACGCACGCATGCGCACACATACATACCCTCCCTATATATATATATATATATATATCACTTACTATCGACTATCAAAGTTCTAAACGTGTAGTATATACATAACATATACATTAGTATATAATTACCCAATACACAACATAAGCATATACTTTGATGAATTAATAGTATTATATTAATATTATAACTTGAACGTTATATATCAACTCTTGAATACGTAAACGTATTCATTATATTTTGATGAATTGTTGGTTATATATGTACCTTACATTGTTATAACTCCAATAGAATATTATTACCTCATATATAAGATATCAACGTATTCAATATACAAAGATTATGTTTAACGCAATTTATTTATTTCATTTAATATATTTCTTATTTTATTTTTTAGTATAATTCTTTTACAAATTTTAAATTTAATTAATTTTATTTTTATTATATGAAAAATCTACTACATATGGTTAGTGTAATTAAAATTTTTTAATACATATTAAAAATATATTTGATTTTACATATAATATATCAAATATTTTTTTAAATCAAAAAGCGACCACAAGTGGTCGGTTCTTGCATAGTATTTTTAATTTATTTTTTTAATGAAAAACGACCACATTTGGTTGCTTTTTCATAAATATTCTCTTTAATCAGAAAGCGACCTCTTGTGGTCGATATTTCAAAAATATTTTAAATTTAATTTTGGAGGAAAGCGACGTGGTCTCTTTTCCAAAATATTTTCTTTTTCATTTTTTTAATCATAAAGCGACCACAAGTGGTTGCTTTTTGTAAAATATTTTTTTAAAAAAAGAATTAATCTAAAAACAACCACAATTGGTCACTTTTCCAAAAATATTTTTAATTTAATTTTTTAAAGGTGGTCGCTTTTCAAATTTTTTTTCACTTTTTGATCATAAAGCAACCACAAGTGGTCACTTTTTTTATAAATAATTTTCTTTTTAAATTTTTTTAATCAAAAGAGACCACAAGTGGTCACTTTTTTAAAAATATTTTTTATTTAATTTTTGTAAAGAAAAGTGACCACATGTAGTTGCTTTCTCAAAAATTTTTATTTTTTATTTTTTAATCAAAAACCGATCACTTATGGTCATTTTTTCGTAAATATTTATTTTAAATATTTTTTAATGAAAAAGTGACCACAAGTGATTGATTTTTGCATAATATTTTAAATTTTATTTTTTAATGTAGTGGTCTCTTTTAGAAAAAAATAGATTTTTTTATTCGAAAATTGACCACTTGTGGTCGCTTTTAGTTTTTAAAAAATATTATATTTAATATGAAAATCTAAGAAGAATTTTGAAATTAGTATTTGACAATTTTAAAATATGAAAGAGACCAAATGTGGTCTCTTTTTTATTTTTATTTTGTTTTTTAGAAAAAATGAAAAAAAGGACAACCTGTGGTCGCTTTTTTTTGCGACCACTAACTGTGGTTGCTTTTATGTGGTCGCAAAACTTATTTTTTTAGTAGTGTTTGACCGAATCATATTAACAATATTTCTTTTTAGTATATTTTTATTTGTCATATGAATTATCACTGTTTTGATTTGCAAATTTTAAGCTTCCGTGTGACGCCCTCTCGATTTCGAACCCAACAAGTGGTAACAGAGTCTATGGTTCAATGGTCCAATGGTGTGGTGAGACGAGATTAAACAGGTTTGATCGCGTTTTCAAATTAAGATGCAACCAATTTGATGATAATGAAGATCTTTGTTTAGCTACATGTGGAGAAGGAGTTTAAATCATATTTTCAACATTCTGTTGTTGCATTTTTAAAAATAAAATAAGATGTTCTAAAATCATTTTTAACTCATAATATTTTAAACTTTATTTTTAACCATGACAAACAACAGTGATGCAGATTAGATGAAGATTATGTGAAGAAAAAGAAGATCATTAAGATTGATTTGTCGAAAATTCAGGTCAAGAGGAAATTTGTTAGGATTTGCCCTGAATTTCCTACTTCACCTAATTTTCTACCACAATTACAATTTATTTTCTTTATGGAAAAAGATTTTCTTATGGGAAAAGATCTCTTTTTCCTTTAGGTTTCTTCTTTCTTAGAGGAAGAGTTTTGTAGTTCTATAAATAGAAGATCTCCTTTCTCAAGCCACAATACAATAACATCAATAATGTAGTCATTTAAGAGTTTTGTTTAGGGGAGATTTTCTTTCAATAGGTTTTGTATTTTTCATTATTAGTTTTTCATATGTAGGTCGTTTGATCGAATAATATTAAAAATATGTCTTTTTAGTATATTTTTATTTGTCATTTGAATTATCACCATCTTGGTTTGTAAATTTTAAGCTTCCGTATGACGACCTCTCGATTTCGAACTCAACATGGTATCCGAGCCTATGGTTTAATGGTGTGGTGAGACGATATTAAACAGGTTCGATAGCGGTTTCAATGCAACCAATTTGATGATAATGAAGATCTTTGTCTAGTTACATGTGAAGAGAGAGATTAAAGCATATTTTCAACATTTTTGCTACTATATCTTTAAAAATAAAAATTAGATGTTTTTTAAATCATTTTTAACTCATAATATTTTACACTTTATTTTTAACCATGACAAATAATAGCGAGGCAAATTAGATGAAGATTATGTGAAGAAGAAGAATATCAAGATTGATTTGCCAAAAATTCAGGCCAAGGGGAGATTTGTTAGATTTGCCTTGAATTTCCTACTTCATCTTATTTTCTACCACAATTAGAATTATTTTCTTTATGGAAAAAAAAATTCTTATTGGAAAAGATCTCTTTTTCCTATTAGGTTTTTTATTTCTTAGAAAAAGAGTTTTGTAGTTCTATAAATAGAAGATCTCCTTTCTCAAGACACAACACAATCGCATGCACAATATAGTCGTTTAAGAATTTTGTTTAGGGAGAGATTTTCTCCCAATAGGTTTTATGTTTTTCATTATTAGTTTTTCGTATGTAGGTCGTTTGACTGAATCATACTAGCAATATGTCTTTTTAGTATATTTTTATTTGTTATCTGAATTATCAATGCTTTGATTTGTAAATTTTAAACTTTTGCATGATGCCCATTTGATTTCGAACCCAACATGAAATACTAGTTGAATTTTTGGCTTGTTGTAAACCTTTTTTTTTCTTTTGGGAAAACTGTAAAAGGAAAACTGTTCCTCTCTTCCCATCACAGCATGAATGCTGAAATTTTATTAAATTTAAATCGGTACTAAATTTGGATTATATTAAATTTAAAATATATTAGTCCCAAATAAATATTGTGTATATTATGGATTAATATAATTGGATTAATTATTTAAGTCCAAACATGTATGAATTTAAATAAGGTCCAATATTTATTGAGTTAGTCCATTAATTTGGGTTACAAATGATGAGTCCACTTTACTAAGCCCAAGATATTGTCATATTCTAGAGGCCCTAATAAGTGTCACGTGTCAAATGATGTCGCATGCCCTGTCAAGTGAAGGAGCCAATAGGTCCATGCCACATATCAAATGATGCAGCATGACCAATGAAATCAAAGCCCATAAAAGGCGCCACATCACTTGAATTTGATTGGACAAAGAAAGTTCATCTTCATCATGACTCTTCTCTTTCCACAACTATAAATAGGGGTCTCATACTTTTTAGAAAAAAAAAACAGAACTCTAACAAGAAGCAAGAGAAAGCTAGTGGATCAAACGCCGCAATTTCTACAAAGCTCAAGCATTCAAATCAAGTTTATCAAGAAGACCGCAATATTCAAGAATAAGCTCAAAAGCCCTTTAATTCAAGCACAAGTCAAGATCAAATCCCTCAAGTCCATCAAATCAAGTTCAAATTCAAGATCAAGCTTTAAGCCCTTGAATTTATATTTGAAAAGACGAATTAGAGGATTCATAGAGATTGTAACATTCACACTGAAATCAATAAATTAATTGTTGTAATATTTTCTTGTCTCGATTATTATTTTCAGTCTCGAGAAATTTTATTGTCCAACAAAATTGGCACGCCCAGTGGAACCAAATCTGCACTTCATCTCTTCTATCATAAATCAAATCTGCAAATCTGTGGAAGCCGCATAAAGATGTAAGCTCTATTGGTACTTCAAGACTCGTCATCAAATCTACACTTCGACAAGCCTTGAAGTAGGGGCATTTGTAGACATCTAAAATTTGTGGGACTCTTTAAGAAGAATTCAAATTCTGTTAGAGTTTTAGGAGGTTACTTTACCCTAAATTCCGTTGTGGGACTCTTCAAGAAGAATTCAAATTCTATTAGAGTTCTATGAGGCTACTTTACCCTAAATTTCGCCTATTTAAAGGGTAACAATTCCCTGAAACAGACATCTTGAATATCCCATAAACTGATGGGTATTCATAAAAAGATCGGGATATCCCACAAAATCATGGGATATTCATAAAGAGATCATCCTATGTTATGTTCTAGAAATATGCCACTAACGGTCCTCGAATTACGGAGAAAATTGCGAGAAGAATCAAGAGAGGAACAGATTTGTAACCACCTCGTTTATCAATAAAAATTCTTGTTTCTTCATATTTTTATTTGTGATTGCAATTTATTTCTGTCACTATAAAACTTTGTTGGAAACACACATGTATAAGTAGGACTGCTTATCGGTTGGATCGGTTGTTTAATTATGCTTAGCGATTTGGCTTATTAGTTATCGATTTTTAAATATACTAATCCGCTAACCATCCAATAAGATAATGGTTGGTTCGGTATCGGATTAGCAATTAATGGACGATTACGGATGATGTAACGGATAAATTTAAGAGAGAATGAAATATCGAGTGATTATTGGTAGTTTCTCCGTTTCTTCACCAATTAAGTTGTTTTTATACTATGATTGATCTACTTATCAATCTTTTAGGCTTCTTGAGTTTTGTTCATGTAGTTATTAATAGGTTAAAACATCGAATCAAATAAGAATTTTCTTCTTGACCTAAAATGTATGTAGAAACATTTTTAATTACTGGATTGACAAAAAAAAATTAAAACTTTCATATTATTTGAATTTTTATGTTATATATCAAACTTTGAAAAAGACACATTTGAGTTATTTCATTTTTATTGCGGTCCTTTGTGTTGTCAAGAATAATTTATGTTTTGGTTTAAGAATTAATTTCAAATTTTCTTTACATTTTAGGGAGTCTGATCTGCACTTTATGGTTAAACGTCACAAGAAGTGGCATATTATTTTCTAAACTAAGAAGTGAATAGAATAATAAATGGAGTTTTATATATTGGATTGATAAAAAATACTTAGATATCTAGGGGTAAAAATATAATTATAAAAATTCTTAATGGATTAACGGTTTACCCGATAAGAAAATTGAGTAATTCGTCCCAGCACCAATAAGCCATTAATTATAAAAAAAATTCTGTTTTCCAATCATTAATCTGATAACCCATTACTAATTAGTCAATAAACTAATTTTATGATTGGATTAACGATTACGGTTTAATTTTGAACAGTTCTAGGTATAAGAAATAGCCTTTTCAATTGGGCAGGTGAACCTCACGACAAAACCAGCGAGACCGTCCTAGTTACCTAATAAATAATGGCATAGCTAGCTAGTGGAAAGTCAGTAATTTTTAGTTAGGGGATTTTAAAAAATATTACGTATCATAATGAATTTAAATTTTATATATTGTTAATGTGAATAATCTTTTGTATCATCAAATCATTTAAGGCTAGTAATATATATAAATGTATAGTGCTGAAAGAAAAAACAGTGTCTCGCTTCAAAAAAGAAAAAGGAGATTAAGGGTGAGTATAATATGGGATATGGAGTGACTGTGTTCAGTTTAATTTTATGACTTAGTTTATCTTGACACAAAGTTTAAAATAATAAATAAGATTTTTGAATTTAATAAATCTGAAAATCAAGATGTGTATAATGTATCAAATGCCTTTTGAATTTTGTGATTTTAAATATGTCATGTAATATATTGGGGTAAAGAGTTATTGTACTAAATATAGAAAGTATAATTCTTTTTTAAATAAACTTAAAAAATAAGATAAATAAATTAAAACGAGCAAGTATATTCTTAAGAAAATAACAATACAGATAATTCAAAAATTGCTTTAAATTACAAGATTTGGATTTCAATTGTGATAGAGATTAATTAGGTAATATATACTTGTTACTTTAAATCATGTTCACGCCATCAAGGATTCAAGTCATATTTACTTGTTATGATTGCTAATGAATCTAATTTTTAATATTTCAAATTTCTTATTTAAGAAGACTTGCCCATTTACGATCTGTATGTACCATCTTCGGTCTTATATGAGTTGTCATAGGTGATCGCCTGACGACTTCTATAAATTCATAAAATCTGACCTTCTCTCTCGTTTTCGCTCTTCCCATTCGACTTAAGAGCTCCAAAACCCCTCTCCTTCCATTCTAAGGCTAGGTAAGTGTTTTCAATGCCTTGTAAATGATTAGACTCCATAAAATCCTTTTTTTTTTAATAAATAAATTATATTCTTGATGTCCGAATCAACTTACACACACCTCGATTAATTTTAAATACATTCTATCTTTCACTAGCAACAAGTATCATGTAATAGTTACGCGTAATGGCTGATCAATTTTGTTACACTTGGTTCTCCTTAAAATACTATTTTACCTATAAAAATATTGAACTAATTTTCAACTGAAAGTTCTCTTTTTACAAATCCGCTTTCTAAAACAAGCCATTCTGGGGACCTTCTTTTTTTTCTTTTTCTTTGTTGATTTTGAGTAAAGGGTGTTAAGTGGGTCGGGTCAGATCAACCCAAAACTGGTCCATTAAAATTATCTGGGTTGTGGGCCGGGTCGGGTCCAAGTTGGGTTAAGTGGGTTGGACCGGTCTCAACAGTAAACTCTTTAAAAACAACCCTAACTCGGTCTACTTAACCCAACCCGATTAAACCCACCAAAACCCGGTCAGACCCGGTCAAAAATAAAAATAAATTTTTTTTTCAATATACACTATATATACTCACCTATAAACATTTTAAATACGTTAAACAATAAATACACACTATATATAGAGTATATACTACATTAGAATTTAAAAAATATATACACATATACACGCACCATTCAATGTATATTGCTACTTTAAACTTTAAATAAAATATACTACAATATATATATATATATATATATATATAGTTATATAGTTATATACTAATTTATAAAACATATACACATGTATACGTTAAATATACATGTCTATAGAAGATATATACACACATATACGCACCATTCAATATATATGTACTACTTTAAATAAAACATATACTAAAATATATATATATACACACACACACACTACAATATATATACAATTTATAAAACATATACACATGTATACATTAAATATACACATCTATAGAAGATATATACACAAATATACAAAACACATGCTACTTAATATAATAAATTAATAATACTTGGTAGTGAATTAATAATATATTAGAAGTAAACTTTTAATTTAAATTAGAAATTCAATCTAAATCATTAAATGAAAAAAATTACAAAGTAAGGACTAAGGAGTGTATGAATGTTGAATTTTATTGGTTGCGAAATGATCCAAAATTTATAATTTACATGAATGAAAAATCTACAAATTATGCATCATTTTTTCCAACTCATTCATGTTAATATTAACGGAAACTTGCATAGGATAGTCAAAATCAACAGGGGCAAAACCATGCATTGGACTTGATTCTGCTGAGTGCTCCTGTGAAGACATAATTTCTTCAAGTTTCAGCTCGTCGTTCAGCTCTGGTTCCATTCCTTGGTTTCTTCTTTCCGCTCTAATCCAATCTCTGAGGCAAACTAGAACATTCATTGAATTTCTTCCCAATGAGTGTCGGTTGTTTCCAAGATGTTGTCGTTCCTGACTAAAGGCGCTCTCTGATGCAACGGTTGATATTGAAACATTCAAGATATCTCTAGCTAATCTTGAAAGCACAGGATATTGTGTTTCATTACTCCTCCACCAATCGAACGTGTTGATCCGTCGTTTGCGATCCTCTGGCGGCGATCGAAGATAATATTTCAGCTCTTCCCGATAAGTTGATGTGTAAGCTCTGTCATCAACACTGTTCCAACAAGGTAAATCATAAAAGGAATCACGAAAACCACTATGTGCCGGTCTTTTAGAAGATGATGGCTCCTCGGGAGGATGAGGAACGACAGTTGGAGTGATATTTGTAGGTACAACTAAATCAAATAAACCAGCATAGCGATTATATAATTTTTCTATATATTCATTCGCATCATCCATAACCGTCCACAAATTGGGTTGTACTTGTTCAGAATCATTGTTTGTATTTATTTCTAAGTTAGCATAAATAATAGTACTAAAGTGGCACATAATATTATATTTCATGCACAGATTTAGCATAGCACCAATCAAGTAAATAAGGAGAATTGGGAAAAAATATTTTTTAAATTTAGTAAACATGACACCAACAGCTTCTTTATAACCTTCTTTATTTTTATATTCTTTAAGCAAACCAGAAATATCGGCTATATATGCCAAAATATTACAAAAAGTAGAATAATAAGCACCGAAAAATTCAACCGTAACTACGTAAAATTTTTCTAAAAACTTAACAAGGTCATTAATTACAACCCAATCAGAATCATGTAGCATGCAATCAGCAGAATCAGCAAATGAACCGCAATGTTGGTTAAAAGCTAGTGTAATAGGACTTCTATATTTATAACAAGTTTTTAAAAAATCATACGTAGAATTCCATCTAATAGCAATTTTCTCATGCATCAATATCGGTGCAAGTCCATTTTCTTGACATTTAATTTTAAATTCTCTAAATTTTTTTCTTCGATTATTTTCTTGAATAAAACCAACAGCAAGACGGATTTTTTCAATATAAAGGTCAAAAAATTCAAGACCATCTTTTACAATTAAGTTATATATATGACATGCACATTTAATATGAAAAATTTCAGGCAACGGCGGAGATAGCTTAGATTTTAATTTTTTTATAGTAGTTTTGTTGTTAGAAGCATTATTAAAAGCAATACATAAGATTTTATTTTTGATACCATAAAATCCGGCAACTTTAACAATAGAATCAACAATAAAATCTGCAGTATGTTTACGATCTTCATCATATAAAAAAGCAAGAATACGTTTTTGCATCACAAAATTACTATCCATCTAGTGACAAGTAACGGTTTAATAATCATTTTTATTTACAACACGACCAAGATCAGAAAATAGGGACAATCTACATTGAATATTTTTTAACAATGTTGATAAATAAAAATAATATTATGAATGAAGTCTAAAAATATCAGATCATCAAGTACTTCTAGGAACACCATTAAACATAAGATTATAAATTGCTTGAATATAATGAATAAAGACATCAGAAGAAGGAAAACTAAAAGGCAAACAACCCACAACAACAATTTTAGCTATTTCTTCCCGGTCTCTCAATTTATTATACTTCTTTGTTACCTGACCGGTTGTTGGGTCCATTCTAGTTTGCATTGACCCACCAACATCCCCACCACCTCGTGCAATATTTAACTCTCTTTCGTGAGCATCACCTATATGTCTTATTAACGTACCCGTACCCCCATGCTTGCCTCCACTTTTATGCTTATATATTTGTTGACAAATAATGCATTGCACCTCAATATCTGATATAGGTTCAAAAAATTATCATGCAATACTAATTGTTTTACGAGCTCTTGGGGATCGGGGAGGACGAATTAATCGATTCAGATCTAACGTTAGCATTTCCTACTGCAGGTGTTTCACCAATATTTTCATCATCTTCGTCTAAATTAACCGCATCTATTTCATTTTCTTCTTCTATACCGTAATTTTTTTGAACTTCTACATAATCCATATCGTGAGCACCTACACCTAAAGATATACCTACTTCTTCCTCAAAAGGTTGACTAAGCAGTGTCGGAGGCACACGGGTATATCTACTTTTTGAACTACCTCTATCGCTAGTAATTCACTTTTTACTACCACTACTGCTTCCGGGACAATTTTTTTTAACACCTTTAGTAGCGAGGTCTCTTAATTTATTCATAATATAAATTAAACTAAAAAAATTCAAAATACACAAATATAATAAAATTAAATATTCAATAATTAATACACTAAATAAAAATTAAACGTAAGAGATGGAACGACAATACCAAATTTTGGAAGTATCCGAAGGTTGCGACTTTAGAAACTTCCATTCGTACTTTGTAATCGCAAAATTAAAAAATTAAAGTGAGCACTTTAGGAAATTAAATTTATAAAATATTTGAGAATTGAGAATTGAGATTTAAGAGAATTAAAAATTGTGTGAAAAATTATTTGAAGGTGTAGGGTATTTATAAAAATTTTTTTGGGATTAAAAAATAATTTTAAAAGTAATTTTTTTTTTTAATTAATGGACCCAAACTAGCCGTTTGGACCCAAAAACGGCTATATAGCCATTGGGCCAACAACTAGTTTGGTCCAAAATCTATTTTTTTTTAAAAAAAACCCAGGCCGGGCCGGTTAACCGGCGGCCCCAAATGGGTTGGGTCCGGGCCGGGTTAATCGGGCCCAAAACAAAAAATCGGTCCGAGATCCGGTACCCTAAAGTTCTTGGGCTTACCGGACTGGGTCAAATCGAATCGATTTTATTAAATGGGCCAGTTCGGATCAACCCGACCGGTTTGACAGGCTTAATTTTGAGTAATGCATAAACATAATATTTGGATAAGAACTTCTTTATTGTTTAAGCTTGATGAGATGCCATTCTTTTTATTATGGGGTAAATAATCGTTACATATATGGCTTGAATTATAATAATAATAATACTAATGGAAATATACACACTTGCTCATATAATATATCATTTTATGGAGTGGTTGGATCCACATGAAGCGCTTGTTCAATTGTGTCAGGGTCTCTAATTTTCAAGCATACAACTTACAGTTGGTCTCAAAAGATACAACCAAATGCTCAATTTTACATCAAAAGGTTAGACCTATGGGTTTGGAGAAAATAATTAATTTTTTTTTTTCCCCCCAACTTAGGATGGTCTAACATTATAACATTGTTTTCACCAACTCCATGATTCAATATATATATACCACGCCTAGACAAAAAAAATATTTAGAGGTAATTAACAATAATAGTTTAATAATTGTCAAATTATATATTAGAGATAATTATTAATAATAATTATATTTTAAATATTTTTGTAAATGTGCTTAAAGCTTATAGCAGAATTCAATGATAACTAATTAATATCGATAAAGCTTTAGCATTTTTTATTAAAATGCATATTTATTACCGCTAAAAATCTTGTAGTTCAATCCTATTAATTTAGTTACTTCTTTTTTCTTCCAATGGGTTGTCAATACTTGGTAAAATGAACCCTTCCATTAATTAATCTGTAATAGAGTTATAGTTTCAATCTGCTCTTCATTATTCAGCCACCATTTTAAGGACTTTCCTGTAATCAAGTAAAGATCTTTGCTTTTGGACACCTTTAATTTGACATTTAGAGCTTTAGTACTACTTAGTTGATTTAATGTGCCCTTTGTAGAATAAAGTTCCGCTCCTTCTACTCTACTCCCAAAAAAGCTACTCCTATATTGGGACTCTGCATGTAACAGATTTTTGGAGCAAAAGAGTTTATATAAGCAATACTTACTTTAATTCTCAGTCAAAAGGGGCTGCCTTTTCTGTATTAGCAAGCTCTTTTTCAAACTTCAGAGCATGTTCATGGCAAGCTTTCAAGTTAGTTCTTGAAAAGGAGTGGGGAGAAGGGTGTTGGTTACTTGGAGAAAGCTATTACAAATGCAAGTAACCAATTCTAAACACAAGCGTTCTAAGAGGTAACCATTGGATATCTTCTTCTTGTTATTGTATAGTGTATAGTCTCGCCGTGCCAATTTATGTGGCACCTTTCCGATTTTGAGAATCAAACTGTTTTTTTCTTTGTATGTGATTTTTTCAGATGCCTTGTGGTTCTTTTAAGGTAGTTTTAGTTTTATTTAAAGATTATGTGTTGGAATTCACAGTGAATTAAAGTATTTACTCTCAAAATTTGAACTATACCACATAACTTGAGATGGAGATAATAGTAGTATTTTGCAATCTCTCTTTCTCTGTTTTTTGTATTTGAGGTTTCTCTAAGTTGAAAGACTTTCCACTTGGGTGGATATTCTCCTCGAAAGCTGATATTGCAATTTTCTTGGTTAAAGTGTTCTAGTTTTCTTTACTTGGTCTTAAAGCAAAAGTTTAAAGGTTTTGTAGCAAGAATGGGAAAAGAAAATAGAAGGGCTTTTGTTATCTTCGTATCTTGTTAATGTCAAACTGCTTTAGTTCTTTGACTGATTGTTTGTTTACAGTAGGAGCCACAGTGTCTTCCTGAAAATGTTTTGTAGCTTAATCTTCCACACCATGATATTTGGGGTGACGTCTAGTGTTTCAGTTAACATTTTATTTGCTTAATGATTTTCACGAATGCAGCTTCCCGTATACTCGAGGATATAAGGAGAATGCAGATCATTCGGTACAGACTAATCGAGTGAATTGGTAAGGAAGCTTCCATGTGTCCTTCCTGTTTTATATTAGAGCTTTCAGAGCAGAATATGACAAAAATTCGCAAGTTAAAGAGGATGGAAAAGGAAAAGGAAAAGTAGAGTTGGACACATCATGAACTTTTGATCTTTAACTTGCATCATTACCTACATTGTACCTTTTCTTCCTTGTGCCCTTTTAAGTTTGTTTTGACATCATCTTGAAGTACTTCAGTTGCTATATTGTTGTGTTCTCAAATCAAACAATTGCCTAAATATTACCAGGCATTTGGAATATCTGAGGATATTTGTGTTCTCAAATCAAACAATTGCCTAAATATTACCAGGCATTTGGAATATCTGAGGATATATATGTTTTCTTTTCTAGGATAAGTGGATACAAATGACTTTAATGAGAGCAAGAAGAAGCAGTCATCTAAGGAAGTCCAAGGTTCTTTGAGGCAAGAGATAACAAAATAGAGATGATAAAACAGTTAATTCTAGTTTGGTTCAACAGATTATTAATGTCTAAATTGGTCAAAAACTTAACTACTTTACAGATAATGCAGCTAGAGAGAAGATTAGAGCACCAAACTACAGTTCGATGTTCTTTAGAGAAAGCATTGGGATGTAAATCTTTCTTGCAAAACATCGCTCAGACCGCAATGTCTAAGGTAGCTCCTCCTGATTCTTGCGGCCCTAATGACGCACTATTATCTGACATATTATTCTGGTTACTTATTGAATAAGTTTAGAGATTCTGTAAGATTTTTGTGTAAATTTGAGTGTTCCACACTTCTTACATCTCCTTGTGAAGTAGCGCATAGCTAGTGTGTAAAGCTCACATACTCTATTGTCAATTTGCCATAACTGCTTTCACTGTCCCGCTCATGGTTATTCTTGTCAAAACTGAGTTTTTTTTTTTTTGTTGCTTTTAATACCCTAAAAGTTGGTCATGTGTTGAGAGTATTCTTTTCAATTGACTCCAGCCACCCACAGAACTGATTAGAGAAATTGCTGTACTAGAGTTGGAAGTAATGCGTTTGGAGCAGTATCTTCTCTCATTGTATCGTAAAGCATTTGATCAACAGATCTCATCCTTGTTTCCTCCCACAAGAGATAAACTAAAATCTCCTACGAATACCAAAATAAGAAGGCACCTTGAATTTTCTAAATGTGATACTATAGTAAGACAGGAAAATTCTTGTGCTCAACCTGATAAACAGTCAGCATCAAAACTATGGAAAGAAACAACTAGCACAACAGAAGACAAAGTTAGAGAATCTGGGGTCCATCGAAGCCGTTCCTCACTAACTCAGCATTCAGCTCTGTCAAAGAGAGCTTCCACAACAGAGGAAATATCAGGCAAAGCTTTGCGTGCTTGTCAATCTCAATCATCATCAATGATGAAGGTATGTTGCATCAGTGATAAGTTTTTGCTGAACTTTTTCCTTTTTGAGGGGAAGGAGTGATTACATATTAGTTTTGCATCAATCCATGTTATAGTGTTATTACTTTCCTCTACAGAACAATGAGAAATGGAGATTTAGACTTTTACTTTAACTGGTTCTTTGCAGTACGCACATCTTGGCACTTCTGCAAATTTAATCAGTTTGGCCCAGCATCTTGGCACCCGTATTTCTGATCATGTTCCAGAGACACCAAATAAGCTGTCTGAGGACATGGTAAGGTGCATGTGTACCATATACTGCAAACTTGCTGATCCACCTCTTTCAAATCCATGTCTCTCATCTCCAACCTCATCCTTGTCATCAATGAGTGTCTTTTCTATGAAAGACCAATGTGACATATGGAGCCCAGGATTTAGGAAAGATTTTTCTTTTGATGTTCGGTTGGACAATCCTTTTCATGTGGAAGGGCTGAAGGAGTTCAGTGGACCTTACAGCACAATGGTTGAAGTACAATGTATATATAAAGATAGTCACAGGCTAGGTGATATTGAGCCTTTGTTGCAAAACTTCAGGTGAGGAAATCTGAGATTTAGCAATTTCTTGCTGTAAAATGCTCATTAAGGTTTTAAATTACAGGTCAATTGTTTCTCGCCTAGAAGTAATAAATCCACAAAAGTTGAGCCATGCAGAAAAGCTAGCATTCTGGATTAACATACACAATGCATTGGTGATGCATGTAATTATCCTTGATTAAACTTTCAGCATTATAGGATGAGAAATCTGTGAAGTTCTAAATCACTCTGAGCTCATGATGTTTTTCAACTATTCCTATCCAGGCATTTTTATCTTATGGGGTTCCACAAAAGAATGAGAAGAGAGTTTTCCTACTCTTGAAGGTTAGTGAGACAACTTTTTTCTTTGGCCAAGAATTGCTTGGTAGATTTTGTCTTACCTTTTTACTTAATTCAGGCTGCCTATAATGTCGGTGGTCATGTAGTCAGTACGAATGTGATACAGAGCTCTATCTTGGGATGTCGGATGTCTAGATCAGGACAGGTGCACCTCATAAACTAGTTTCTTGTTTCACATGCATTTCATCTTAACTTGCATTTTCAGCAATTATGTTCTCTAGTACTCGAAACCTCTAGAAGTAGTCGTGTTGAACCAGCATTATCTGAGAATCTCCCAAAAGCATCTAATGATCTTCTTTTTTCTTGTAAGCATCTTGTGCCTACTCTATTCATATTAAGTGATCGATCCTCATGCCTAGTATTTTCTGATTCCTGCATGTCTTGTTTAATTTACTGGTCCTTTGGTTGGATTTCTCAAATTCTGTATTTATATTGCTGATAAAGCTGATGCAGTGGCTACGCTTGTTACGTTCTTCTAGAGGAAAATTTAAGGCAGGCGACGAAAGACAAGCCTATGCTATTGAACATCCAGAACCCCTTCTGCACTTTGCACTCTGCTCAGGCAATCATTTAGATCCTGCGGTATTGTCCATAATCTTGCTTTCTCCTTGAAGTTTGCGACAATCATTTTTCTTAGATTCAATAACAATTGAGTTACATAGCATTTAACAGTGCTGTTATTTCTTCGATGAGCAATTTTTCCACTTGGTTGTCTCACTGGCCAAACATTTCCATTGTCAGGTACGAGTCTATACACCGAAGAGAGTGTTTCAGGAGCTGGAAGCAGCAAAAGAAGAATACATTAGAGCAACTTTTGGTGTGAAGAAGGATCAGAAAGTTGTTTTACCAAAAGTTGTGGAGTCATTTGCTAAAGATTCTGGCCTATGTCCTGCTGGTGTGATGGAGATGATCCAGCAATCTTTACCTGAATCTCTTAGAGGAAGCATAAAGAAGATTCAGCAGAGAAATTCTCACAAGAACATTGAATGGGTTCCACATAATTTTGCTTTTCGGTATCTAATCATGAAGTAGCTGGTGAAGTGACTACTTATATTGTGTGTTAAAGCTTGTTTATGTGATTGTAGAGATTTGATTAGTAGTAAGCCACTTTTGACCTCCAACCAGTAGGTCGTAGGTTCGAGTCTCACTAAGGGTAAATGAAAAGCATTGCTCATCGAATCAGAATGGGAAAAGAGGGGAAAAGAGTGTCTTATGAGACCTCTCTTTTTCTTTCTTTTCCTTTTCAGAGGGAACTTATTTCCTTTTCTCGCTTCTGTATAATCGCATACAAATTTTTTGGTTAGAATGACTGAAGAATGCCTACAATGTTTTGTATGCAACATCATCTTTTTTGCTTTCATTTTTTTATATAATTCAGATTCCCATTTGTTGTTGGTGTGGTTGCATCGATCAATTGCGTCTTAATCCCAAGGTCCTCTTTACATTAGGATTCTTGGTTGTCTCCGGTACCATAGATCAATCATCAAAGGCATGGATACCACATATATTCAATAGGTTCAATTGAATTTAGTATTTTCAATACAGATGTTACAGAGCAAGTATTAAATTTTTGAATTCATTGTTTCATTTAATGAATTCCCAATTAACAAACTATAAATCGAACCTATCAAATTTAAATTCCGGATTCCGTCTCCCAGCACCTTAATTAGTTGGATCGGTTATATGTTGCTAGTTATACTGAAAGTGAAGAAAGAGAATGGAGAATACCAGCAAATGAACAGAATGACTTTCTTATTGTAAATGAAAGCTAGTGTCTTAGAATACACAAAAGTTACATTACAGATCAGATCATGTAAATTGCAGATCAATAAGGTTTCTCTCCTATTACATTTCCAGGTGGATTATAGAAACATATTGTAAGAGTGGCAGGTCCTTTAGAACAAGTAGCTTGAGCACAACCCAATTGTATGGATTTCTTCCAAACAATTTGCGTATAAACGCCACACTTATCATCCCCTATACATGAATTATTAGCATAGTTGTAAAATTTCTTCTCATCAACCCAAGAATCAACAACCATACGTGGTGTCACGACCATACCACTAGCCCATAATTGATTGCCACCATATTTGCCACTGCTTAAATTTGCAAAACTGCAGTTTTGTTTGTCCCTTTGGTAACGAACAAGAAGGCTAGTTTCTTTAGCTAACATTGAACTCCATGTTAGAGGGCCAACACCCACTTCAGCTCTTGCCTTGTTATGTTCATCCAAGAATTCTTGGGCTGCGCGGGACGGAGGAGTTGTGGCGGCTGTCGGTGGTGGTGGTGGAACTGCCTGTCCTAAGATGTAAGCTAAGGATGAAATAGCACTTAATAGGATGAATTGGAGGAATAAAAAGTAGGCCATTTTGTTTTCTTGAAAGAGATGGTGATGTGAGCTATAATATAGTCTTTGTTCATATAGGGGCACAATGACTCAGTGCTATGCATTCGTGGGGTGTGCATGATAGCTGTGCCAACATTTTTAATGTAGGAATAGTAAAATTATCATGTGGTGATTAATCATGATAGAATTATTTCATGACAGCAAACCTAAACACCAAATATATATGTTCACCGTTATATATTTTTTTTCTTTCTGTTTTTCTTAGGGAGGATCACTAGTGTTTTTATTTTTCCTACAAAAACAAGATTCAAACCCTCAATCAAATATAATAATTGGCTGCCTTTTGTCTCCAAAATCTTAGGGTCGTTTCATAAAGTGTATAAGAACAATGCAAAATATAGTGTATTATTAATGCTTGCATTAGTAATGCTTGTATTAGTTATACTTATATTAATTATATATGTATTATTTCTTATACATTGTTTGGTTTGATGTATAAGAAATAATATATGTTATATAATTTCTATAAAAGAAGTGTTTGTTTACAAAAACATCCTTCTTTGACTTTGTATATTTTTTTTGCGACAAAGTTCTTTTGTCATCTCAAACATAATTAGTATATATTGTTGAACTAGTATATAGAGATTTAGGATTAATTGCAAGACCTTCGTCTTTGCGCATGATTACGCTGACGGATTAACATAGTCGAAACATAAATAAAATACAAGATATAAAATTAAGGAATAGTCTCAATACTTTTTTTAAATTTTTTTAAAGACCCTCGAAGCAAAACAAAAATATGTTGCAGTTATTTAAATCAATTATTTATTGTTGTAAATAAAAATGGTGGGAAAATAAATTGTGAAATGTTTTGAGAAGATTCACTGTTGAAAATTAAAATGGCGGGAAAAGTAATTGTGAAATATTTTGAAAGGAAAATCGAGGGGTATTAAGATTATTTAATAAGTTAATGCATGTGTTAAAAGTCTTTGTATTATTAATACATAGGAAATGAAGTGTATTACTAATACATACTTCAATATACAATAGAGTGTATAACTAATGCTTGTATTAGTTATAATAGGCAAAAAAACAGACCAAACAAGGTACTAGTGTCTAGTAGTACACATTAACTAATGAATGCATTATATTTTTTAATACACTCTACCAACGACCCCTAAATATATATTCATTGCCGTCAATCAAATATCAATTAGTTATACTTTAATCAGTTTTCTTGTGTAACCAGCCTAATGTTACGTTAATTATGTGGCGATTATTATTATTTTTCTAGGAAACCAATCAAACATAACATTATTTAAAGGCAAAATTTTATACTACAATCAACAATTAACATCCCTAATGATTTAATAAAATTTTAAATAGGATTGTACATGGTGTCCTGATTTGCTTTTGATATACTCGTCTGTCCTTTTCCTCCATAATGGATCTTGTTCATACATTGGACTTAACGTGGCCAAGATTAATGCACGTGACTCGTGAGTGACAACCTGCCTCCAGACTCCAGTGTGTTGACTCTTCTCCCCACTGGGGCGCACAAAATTGAAGAGAAACAAAGACGTGTGATGTGACATGTTTTTTTTTTTTACTTTGACGTGTAGCTGAAGTCTGAAATCAGGAGGAGCTAGAACTCTCTTTGCCCGTATTCGATCACATTTAATATTTTTTTCTTTTTAAAAGAGAATATATATATATTAAAATGTTTACTAAATATGTATAAATGTTAAATTTAAAATTTAATTATTATCATTTGAAGAGATTATATTAAAATATGAATTTTCGACTCCTTTGACTGGAATTATGAGATTAACCTTGTTATTTGCTGATACTGACCAACAGTAGAAGAGCAGTGTTCCATTTAATGCTACAATGCTCTACTCCGTGAAGCGGCAGGTGTTGACCCACCTTCTCACTATGTACTGAACCCAAAACCAAAATATACCCTACAATTAAAAAACGAATCAAAGTATGTCATATAAAAAAAAAACATCAAAATAAGTTTTGTGCACTTATTAAGTGTACAATCCCTTTAAATTTATAACGGTAATCATCTGACGATGTCAAAAAAGTGAGAATTCACATTGTGCACTTAATAAGTGCACAATCCATTTTTTCTATGGATTGTGCACTTAATAAGTGCACAATTTATTTTTTCGTGAATTGTGCACTTAATAAGTGCATAATCCATTTTTTCGTGGATTGTGCACTTAAAGTGCACAATCCATTTTTTAATGAATTGTGCACTTAATAAGTGCACAATCCAAAAAAAAAAAAATGAATTGTGCTTCATTACCCCTATTAAGATATAAATGTTATTTTCGGAAGATATAAGCTTAGAAAATTTATTAGAATTTCGAGAAGAAAAAAGAAAGATTATAAGGATGCCCGTTTGTCCATGAATATTTTTCCCTTTTTTCCGAAATTTTTTTTTGGAGTTGGAAATTATGGTGTTTGGCGATGAAAATTTGGAAAACAATTCCGAAATTAAATTCTGAAATGGGAAAATAACTTTTTGTTGTTTTCCCCTTTTTCCACTTCCAATTACAACTTCCATTATTATTACATATAACCCCAATCTTTAAATTTCTACACAAACTCCTCTTATTAACTAAATTCCGTAGTTTTTTTTTTTTTAAAGATCAAATTCAATAAAATAATTAATTCAAGTGAAAATAATTGAGAATTTTCATCAACAAATTTAAGAATATAGAAAATATATTTATATCTATCAAAATATATTTTTTTATCTATTCAATCGATTATGGTTAGATAAACTTATTTAGCTCGTACTTGTAATATTTTTATTCAAATTTTAGACGAATAACAATCATAATAATTTAGTTTGTTGTTAATTATTTTATCAATTAAAGACATATAAATTATTTTCTCAATATTTGGTTGTATGTTAGTAGGTAAATTAGTAGTTGACTGATTTTGATAATTTTTAAAAGTTGAGGGCATAAAATTATATTTAAAAAAGATTTTTCAAAAGTCTAGAAAAATTTTCAAAAAGACATGTCCAAACATAACTCCAACTCCAACTTCATCTTCAACTCCAACTCCAACTCCGAAAAAAATTAATTTTCATGACCAAACGGCTACTAATTTTATCTTAAAAAAAAACACTTTGTGGATCTACTCTAATCTATTCACAATAGGTTAGCCCTTGAATTTTCGCCACGTCTATTGCTATATTATTGCTATGTTGTTTTATTATGAAAAAATAGGTTTGGCTTGTCTATACTTTATCTAAGATGACCAGAATATTTTTAGTGATAATGATAATGATTTTTTGATGAACTCAGGGCATGTTCAAGAAATTATTTTTCAGAATAATATGTAAATTTTTGATTAAAAGAAAAAAATGAATTTGATCTCCTAATATTTGTTGTAATTCTTTAATTAATCCAAACTGGACGTTAAGTGCATTTTCATTATAAAACTTGAACTGAAAAAATTAAACCAGATAAAATGAAATAGAATAAAATAAGTTCACAATGTGAATTAATAAGTGCACTTATTAAGTGCACAATCCATTTTTTAATGAATTGTTCACTTAATAAGTGCACAATGTTAATTAATAAGTGCACTTTCTAAGTGCACAATTTATTAAAAAATGGATTGTGCACTTAATAAGTGCACAATTCATTAAAAAATGGATTGTGCACTTAATAAGTGCACAAGCTACAAAAAAATGGATTGTGCACTTATTAAGTGCACAATCCATAAAAAAATGAATTGTGCACTTATTAAGTGCACAATGTGCATTCTCACTTTTTTAACGCCGTTAGACGGCTGCCGTTACAAATGTAAAGGCATTGTGCACTTATTAAGTGCACAAAACCTATTTTGGTCCTTTTTTTTATATGGCATGCTTGATTCTTTTTTTAGTTGAAGGGCATATTTTGGTTCCGGGTTCCTATGTACTGGGAGTTGAATGTAATGAAAATATTTAGTGCCGTCAAATTATTGATCCAGTCTTTTGTCATGTAATTAATGAAAAAATAATAAATACTCCTTGAATTTGTAGTTATAATTTAATTTAATATTTTAATTTTATAGGCAATTATTTATTTTTCTAAATAACTTTCACATGAATTATATTACCCCTTAATGACTGACGTTGTAAAAAGAAAAAAATAAAGTGCGTGTTTTCGAAAAAAAAAAGTGTTGGTGGAATATTTTAATGATTTTTTAATTATTATATAGAATAAAATAAAAAGAAAAAATGCATTATTTCCACCCGAAACCATAAACGAAATTGCTGACACACTCCAATTTAAAGGGGGTTCTATTACCTCCTGGACTAATCAAAATCATATTTTTGACAATCTTAAGACCTACGTGGCACACTACGTGAATCACCATACTGAAGGTTCATGTAGGCGCACGTATGTGCCACGTAGGCACTTAAGATTGTCAAAAATACGATTTTAATTAATCTATGGGGTAATAGGACCCCCTTTAAGTTGGGATGTGTCTCAGTAATTTTGTTTATAGTTTAGGGTGGAAATAATGTATTTACTCAAATAAAAATAATAAATAAAAACACCCCCTACCCCTCTTTTCATCTTCTTCAAGATCCCCACCACTTTTATTTTCTACAAATCCCCCGTCCATCTTCTCCGACCCCCCCTCCATACGCCCCCCCCTCCTCTTCTTCGACCCTTATTCCCCTCCCTTTATCTTCTATAAACTTTCATCCCCTTTCTTCTTCTTCTTCGAATCCTCACTTTTTTTTTTTAAAATTTCTACCATCACCTAAAGAAAAAACCTTCATCTTGCTTTAAAATATCTTTATTATAATTTTCAAATATGCAATTTAGAATATTCATTTTTTTCTAAGAAAAAACAATAAAAAGAGAAATTAAAAGTAGCGAAAATTACTGAAGTGTTAATGAAGATTTAACAAGAGAGATAATTAATGAAAATTAAATCAATGATTAAGGACTAAGATATAACACCCTGGGTTTTGACTCTTAGAAAATTTTCTGGAATTCTGGCCTCTGGACCCAATACGACCTATGGGTACGACCGTATGTTGGGTACGGATGGTGAGGTCCAGTCGTATACTGACCAGTGTAGGTTGGTGGGATAAATTTTGGCTATTGAAACGGATATGACTTAGGGGTACGAGTCGTATTTATGGGTACAGATCATTTGGTTCATTAACATAATCTTAGACTTGGTTGCTTAAGTTGGATCTGAGTACGAGTGGCTCACTATAAGCTGTAAGCCAGGGTACGAGTCATATCCAGGACTCATATGGTGAATAGTGTTCAAACTTTCTGTGATTCTATATTGTCAGGGATACGGATGAAGGGTACGGATCGTATGCTTCAGATATGACATGGTTGGATAGGTCGTTTGCTGGATAATGTTTGATCGAAAGGTTGAGGCTAGGATATAAGTGGAGGGTACCAATCATATTGAAGGGTATGACTCATGAGGGTCAGTCGTACCCCTAGAACGGAATTTTGTACAACTTAAATGGGGGTATTCTGGACATTTTTCCACTTATCCTAATAAGGTCCCACGACTTCTAACCTACTTGAAAGGTTATTTACCCAATTATTCCATTCATTAACACTTAGAAACTTTTCTAAAACACTATAATTCTTTCAAAAGTTTTAGGGTAAAGGAAGCTAGGGTTTCAACTAGAGGATTAATTTGGGGCTTGTCTTGGTGATTTCTTTCCATCATCATCTTGGTTTAAGGCATGTTCTCTCCCCCCATTGTTAATTCTAACTAGAAGCATGGTTTTTGTGATTTTTTTCATGACTTCATTGATTGTATGATCTTGTTTTTCAAATATGAATTGGGAGTTTTTATATTAAATGGTTGGTTATGATTTTCCCGTAGTTTTAATTATATTTTATGTGAATTAATGGTGGGTTTGGATAATTGAATTGCATGAGAATCACTTAATGGTAATTGAAATTAGTTTTGGTTATATTATGCCTCCAATTT
>NW_025894259.1:145861-151742 GCF_002878395.1 Capsicum annuum
CTTTTCCTCTTACTCCACCCTATTTGATGCTATCATATAATCTTTTACTTTTATTAAAAATCTTTCCCACTCAAATCTATTTCATATACATAGGTCCCAAACAACAAGAAAAAAAATTTCAATTTGACCCCTCAACTAATTAAAAATTAATCATCTAATATACCCGAAACTTCACATAGATCCTCAAAATTTATTTAGAATCCCATAAAAATAGATTAAATATGTAAATTGACTAAAAAGTATGTTCCACTTTAATTAGAATCACCAAAACACTAGTTCGAGGTCATCTTGATCAAATTTGAACAATATCAAGCTTAAATTTATTAAAACTCAACAATCTAACTAATGACTCAAATTACTTCTGAACATCTCAAGAATTGATACCACTCATCTCGTGAGTCATAATTCATGTACACCAACTACAGGAAGATCTATAATAAAAAGGATGAGAAAATTTCATAAACGACGGGTTGGGTCGTTTACATCAGATACCAATTAAACAAACGTTCATCCCTGAATAGGAAAACAAGTGACAAGAAAGGAAACTAAAGAATTACCTGAATCATTAAAATGATGTGGATACTTGTTACACGTTTTCTTTGGTCTCACAAGTGGCCTCCTCTATAGGACGATTCTTCTACTTGACCTTCACAGACTCAATCTCCTTTGTCCTCCACTTATAGACAATCAAATACCTAGCCGAGCCTATGCGTACCCCCACCTCCCCAAACTTAGAAAGTTTAATCAGTATTTAACAAAACAAGGCATATCCTTCACCCATATATATATATGTAACCGTCATATACCGACTGATAAATATAGATGCATACTGGTGATAGGTGTGCGCATCCAGGAATGAATGCAAAGTACACCAACAATACCACAACTCATCATAACTGTCCTCATTAGGACCATCATCGTCGTAATCAATCTTTGGCCTTGTCGGATATCAACACATCATCAATAGTATCCTCCATCCTTGTTGGGTATCAACATATCATCGTAATAGTCATTATCGAATACATACACTAAAATACTCATAAAAAATAGTCATATCACCATAGAATATTTATCTAGTCAATACTTCCCAACTACTCGCTATTAGCTAACTAACTCTTATTATAATAGAATCACTAGTTCGCTAGTCTTCACATAATCCCTTGTTGTTAGCCTAAACATTATCCTTCACAAAATCCTTAATCACGGAATAGTAATTAACCACTATTTATTTAATAGTCACATCTAACATCTAGTAAAGGTTCATCACTAGACCAACACCGCCATTTATCCACCATTCATTATTATCAGCTAATCATCCTATATCCATTAATCATTACTAGATAACACATTACTACTTGTTACCTAACCATTTTTTATTAACTGACACCATTCATTATCTAACCATCGTTCACCAACTAATCCTTGCTTAACTATTCATTAGTTAATCATTTAGCAACTATTCAAAATTATTAACTAGTCACCTCTTATTACCAACATCTCTTATTATCTAACCTTATTAACACACAACTCCTCATTTATCGACTAATCAACATCACGAGCTTAGTCATCAACACCAACTAATCTTCACCTATGCTAGAACCGACCTCACCATAAGCCATTCATTAACCATTGCTAGCTACTATATTTTAACTAACCAAGATTCATTAACTAATACATTAGATTCCTAGTCATCAAATGCTATAGTCCCCTAATAGACAACTAGTTACCACATAACTTAACCGTTAATTAGGCAGAGCAATCGTAAGATCATATTTTAGCTACAATCACATAAATTACCGATATAGTACTCATGAATATACCACATCTATGCATGCCATCACCAGTATCCAATCAATAAAGTCGTAAGCAACATACCACATCTTTCTTCGTCGCATACTGGAAAAATGTATATACAAATATATATGTATTCATAAACTGTAATAGTATCCTTTACTCTGGTAAACACTCCTCAGATATTTAATATTATGATAAAACATCCTTTGTCCTATTAATTTATCCAAAATAGTCACAACATCATAATCACGACCTTAGGCCCATATACATATCTGAAACTCATATCGATAATCATATTTATAAGATGTAGCATCTCTCTAATCATCTCACATATAGGAGGTATCTCACATATTATAGGCATAACATGGATAGACATGTAACCGCCTGTAAGATCTATTATATCGATAGGTCATACGTCATAACTACGAGGAATATCACCTCTTTAATTCAATTTGCATATCTAAGAGGAAATAACATCTTTATAGGCCAATCATTAAGTCTAAGAGGAAATAGTATCTCTATAGGCCACACAACGTATCTAGGAGGAATATCTATCTCTAAAGGTCCATTATTTCTTCCACAAGAATTATCATAACTATAACTCAAAAGCCATAACCTCGGAACATCATACAAGTTACCAATTTACGAAATAACCTTATTCTAAGGTTTACTAGCCTCACCTATGTTTAACATCCGCAACTAAGTCCACAAGACTTAACAAAAGTGTAGGCCTAAGTAGGTCAGACGATCCCACTTCTAATCCTCAATTTTCATAATTAGGCACACTGTGCCCCAAACTAGGCTAAGGTATCTAGTTCATCTTCTAGATGTCAAGTAAGCCATATTCAAGCCTAAGATAGCAGCTTCGACTAGAAATAAGGTACTCAAGTTAACTCTACCCAAGTTACGATTTCAAGACTACCACTCTAGCCCAATAAGGCTAAATATACAAATCATGCTTTAAATAATAAAACCACATCCCAAACATAGGCTTACATCATAACCACACTATAACTAATCTAAACTAGAGAGGAAAAGCAATAGGATTAAAAAGAGGTAAAAACATGCCATTTTATGGGTCCCACAAAATTAGAGCCTACAACACATTATCCTCCACAACATTGTTAATATCCATCTAATCATCATAACTTAACCACTCAACAAGAAATATCCACTAAGTATTACTCAAGGAAAGATCAATCATGCCATTTAATAATTCATTTATTCTCCCATTCAGGATCAACCTTACATTTTTGTTGAATGCAACTAAGTCATTTGATTTCGCATTGCCACTATCATGGAAATTATTATCCTTTTAAAGTTTCATATATCAGCCAACTTTGTGGGACATGCAAATGTATAATTCAACCATAAGGTCAAATCAATAATAATTTATCTTCTCAAATTTTTTCCTAATGCATAAATCCACATCTACAAGTTATGTCCTGACAATCACTAACTCAATATTTTTCAACGAAAAACACTTCATGGTCAAGCCAAATCTCTCTTATATCACTAACACTAATTTAAGATATACAAAATCATTCTTATTTCTATCTAACAATATTTTTATTATGGGCTCTACTTAACTCTTAATCACCTCAAGAGTGGTTCCCACACCACTAGCACATAAGCAAGGCCAAACAAAATAAATCGATTATAGGTCATTGACAGTCTCATCACCAATATCACATTTCAGATAAGTCATCGATCAAATTCCATAGGTATCAACAACCTCTAGTAGTTTTAGTCACTTTTATTTAAAACTCATTATTTTGCTAAGCATTAAGAATCCATTCACATAAGGAACTCAAAGATAATGTCACTTAGCTAGTCCTCACAAGGAACCCTTTATAATTTTAATAATAGAACTGCATAAAAATTCTAAATATGGTCTCAATGGCCGGATCACACAAGGATCCCTAAATAATATCAAATAACAAACTACATAAGGGTCCATCGACAATATCACTAACAATAACCTCGCATTACAAAAAACTCATATCACCTTAATCTTTTATTCATGTCATTTTTCACTATCTTTTCTTGACATCATATTCTCATATCCTCTTCTCAAATCTCATACCATCATTCTCATCAGTATAATAGTACCAAAAATAAGTAAGCACCATAGAATTTTTAGTTTCACAATAACAAGAAATCAAATAATTCCATCACATTTATCAACAAAAACAACTTAGTTCATTTTCATCCCTGAACAAAAATAATTCACAGCAATGACAAAAATCTGGCAACACAAGTCTAGCCAAATATCAAACACAAGCAATCAATAAGTTCATAACTTTCACAAGTCTTTACCAATTAAGAATAACTTTTGGACCTTATTAACATATACCAATTGAAATCTCTTAAATTTTTATTCAAAATTATTAAGATGGTAATTGGAATTGTCTAGATACCAATTGGATTCAATCTAGTAGTCCAAGATTAGGATGACACGATGGAGAGAAAGAAAGAAAAATGAATTCTACATACCTCATAGCCTTACAAAGATTGGGTGTGGGGCCCTACACACCAATCTATGGAACTCTACGAAGATTGGGTGTGGGGGCCCTACACACCAATCTATGGAACTCTACTTGACATTGCTCTTATTAACAGATACTAATTGGAATCGCCAGATACCAATTAAATTCAAGTAAAAACATGTAAGAAAGAAGAATTTGAATTTTCCTAGTGTCTTATAGCCTCTTGAAGAAAAGTACAGACATCTCCGTACCATTTTACAAGACTCAACTAGACAGGTTCTTGTACAATGAGATCGACGAACCTAGGGCTCTGATACCAACTTTGTCACGACCTAAATGGCCATGAGCGGTACCCATACTAATCTTCCTGTGGGAGAACCATCTAAACCGAACCATTACCCAATCACTTAGTTAAAGTTAAGATGAAATTATTATAAAATCAACATACTAACAATAATTCCGGACTAATCATTATTAATTCTGAATTCAAACAAACTACTTACTAAAATTCCTAAGACCTCAAGTTCATCGTATAAAAACTACTAACAAAGATTATATCTAAAGTGATATAAAAAAATAAAGTAAATAAAGAATATTTCATTTCCCGAAAGATGGACAAGAATAAATAAGATAACCCATGGTATCCGGGAGACAGAGTTCTCACCCTTGGATCAAGATCTGCTATCAAACTCTAGAGGTGAGGTCATGTCTGAGCCTCTAGAATACTTTCTACACTCAAAAAAAGATGAGTATAGGGTAGTATCAGTACAAACCACTATGTACTGGTAGGTATCATATGCCAACTCAATTTAATAGCATATACACAACATAAATCAAATAACAAGTAGACAGGAATTGTCACATAACAAATATTCAAGAAATCAATAATACAACAACAACAGGTCAAACAGTGCTCACAAATAAGTCACATAACCATAAAGAGTATCAACCATACTATAAACATCCACAGAATCAACACAATATATACACACATGCTATGGGACTTATTTTTTCCCAAATAGTCATGACCTGCAGGGAACAATATATGTTCATGTACCATACCAGCATGGTACCCAATCCAACATATACATATCTATACCGGCGTGGCACCCGATCCAACATATATATATATACACATACCGGCGTGGTACCTGATCCAATATATATATACGTACCAGCGTGGTACCCGATCCAATATATACATATCCGTATCGGCGTGGTACCCATGCAACATATACATATTCGTACCGGTGTGGTACCCGATCCAACATATACATATCCGTACCAGCGTGGCACCCGATCCGACATATACATATCCATACCGGTGTGGTACCCGATCCAACATATATATATCCGTACGAGCGTGGTACCCAATCCAACATATACTTGAATTATCAATATCACATTTACACAACCTCAAAGCATACAACATAATGTATCAAGTTTATAAGTATACTTGAAGTCATGAGACAATTTCATCAAGTAAATTTTCAATAATCATTTATACACTCATCTTTAATTCAAACATCAATATTTTCAAGCATGTTCAAATACCAATCAACAAGTATCCAATTTTGGAGCATACACACAATTAAGTC